>NC_043013.1:44968257-45123257 GCF_006345805.1 Octopus sinensis | reverse complement strand
TTTGTCATTTTATATATATATATATACACACACACACACACACACACATACATACAGGGGGCCCCAAGTAGGTATACAGTAAGTATCACACCAATGTTAGAATACCTAATTCATTAATTCTATTAGCACATTAAATTAGTTAACCTCATTTATTATATTTTCAGTGTCATTAATCATAATACATTTATCGTAACTATAATAATACTTTTATCAAATTGAAACTTTTATTTTTTTGATAAAAATAAATGAGTATTGTACGTTTTCTTTTTTCATAACTGTATACCTACTTTTGCACCACACTGTGTCTGTATACATATATTTTTTGTATATATGTGTCTATATATGTGTATCTCTCTATATATATGTGTGTGTCTATATATATATATATTTATAAGTGTGTGTGTGTGTTTCTCTCTCTCTCTATATATATATGTGTGTGTGTGTGTATATATATATGTATGTGTGTGTGTGTCTATATGTATGTGTGTGTGTCTATATATATATATATATATATATATACACACACACACAAACAAACACACACACACAGGGTGGTTACTAGAAAAGCAGAAAATTTGTGAAATGCCAATTTATATTCTCACAAGATCTATTTGAGGTAAACAATAAGTGTCACAAAGCACAAAGTGTCATATCAACACTCACTAATAATATTCCAACCATTAATGTAAAACTGTAAAACAGATGACATTTCTTTTCACTTAATTCTCCAAACTTCTTTTCTATTGCACTACTTAACCTCAAGGATAAAGACCTATTTTAAAATTCAAATTCCGCATGCATTTCGGTAACAGAAACAACAAATCAGAAACCACCTATCACACAGTTTATTGCCCCAGGACTTATTCTTTGGAAGACTAGTACTTATTCTATCGGCCTCTTTTGCCGAACAGCTAAGTTATGGGGATGTAAACACACCAGCATCGGTTGTCAAGCGATGTTGGCGGGGACAAACACAGACACACATATATACATATACATGACGGGCTTCTTTCAGTTTCCGTCTCCCAAATCCACTCACAAGGCTTTGGTCGGCCCAAGGCTATAGTAGAAGACACTTGCCCAAGGTGCCACGCAGTGGGACTGAACCCGGAACCATGTGGTTCATAAGCAAGCTACTTACCACACAGCCACACCAGCGCCTATATATATATTTATTCCTTTACTTGTTTCAGTCATTTGATTGCGGCCATGCTGGGCATGGTACAGTTTTCACTATCAGATTCACTCACAAAGCATCAGTCAACCCAGGGCTTTAGCAAGAGGCACTTGCCCATTGCCCCACAACGAGACTGAACCTGAAATCACATCGTTGCAAAGCAGACTTGTTAACTATTCAGTCATGCTTTAACCTAAACATGTGTAGGTGTGTGTTGGCATGCATACATGGGGTGTGTGTGCGTGTGCATGTGTGTTAGTGTTAAGAAGGGCATCCAAATGTAGAAACTTGATATGTGCAATCAAGACTATCTTTTGATCTGTGTGTCTGTATGCAATTCAGATTTCCACTTTTCCTGCATGGGATTGTCTGAACTAAAACTAGTTTGTCATTTACATTCCCAATCAAATTTACATCACGCACACCAAAAAAAAAAAAAAAAAAAGAAAAGAAAAAAAAGAAATCTTTCTTGTAAAACAGGTAAAGGCCGGTGACAAGAAGAGCTTCCAGCTATAAAATACTGTCTGAAATAAGTATCCATCCAACCTCTGCCACCATAGGAATTCAGATGTAAAACAAACGACCAAACACACACACACGCTCACGCAAAATACTTCAGGACTATTATCTATGCAGTAGGATATAACAACTTTATAGCTAATCTCTTATACAAAGAATCATCATCATCATCATCATTTAATGTCCGCTTTCCATGCTGGCATGTGCATGCGTGTGTGTGTGTGTGTGTGTGTGTATTACAAGTACACAAGAACGTTCATTGATAAGTAAGATTAAATAGAAAGATAAATTTTATGAAGTTTATTTCCAGATGTTATATTCCTAAAGTAATCAGTCAGTTGGGGGGGAATATATGTTGTGAGACAACAAACTCCCAGCCAACATATTTCACTTATGTAGCCTTGCGTACCCCTGGGAGACAGGGATTAAGTCACTACTTCAGTTTCTCTTCTCCCTGAATGTAAGTTAGCAGAGACAGAGTGAAAGGCTATGTGTGTGCGTAAAAGAATAAATATATATATATATATATAGGCGCTGGTGTGGCTGTGTGGTAAGTAGCTTGCTTACCAACCACATGGTTCCGGGTTCAGTCCCACTGCGTGGCTCCTTGGGCAAGTGTCTTCTACTATAGCCTCGGGCCGACCAAAGCCTTGTGAGTGGATTTGGTAGACGGAAACTGAAAGAAGCCCGTCGTGTATATGTATACATGTGTGTGTTTGTCCTCCCCAACATCGCTTGACAACCGATGCTGGTGTGTTTACATCCACATAACTTAGCTGTTCGGCAAAAGAGGCCGATAGAATAAGTACTAGTCTTCCAAAGAATAAGTATGTGTGAGAGCGTATGAGTGTGTGTGTGCATGTGCACATGTATGTATACAATCACACATCAATTAAATCTTCTATGTTAAACAGTGCAAGTTATATGAGGAACAGCTGGAGAGCAGCAATATCTGCAGAGTCAGCTGACCCATGCCAATATGGTAAAGTGGATGTGAAACAGTCTGATGAGTGATCAATATAATCTATATAAAAATGAGGCCTGTTCCAATTAATGGTTTTGGCACATGACCTAAACCAGCTGAAATGGAAAGAAAAGTAAAAATGAATAAAATAGAAAAAGAAGTGAAGATGAAGAGGAGAGGGGGAGAGGAGGGACGAGAGAGAGAGAGAGAGAGGGAAAAATTAAAATACAATGGCTGCCTAACAATCTAAATATAAAATATGTACTACAGTAAGTAAATCTTCACTGTTGACTGACTGCTGGCCTATTTCTCTGGCTTAGAGAGTAGGAATCATGTGGACATTGTCTTTATGGAAGATAACATTGAGTATTGGCTCTGGCTTAGAGAATAGAGAGAAGAAAAACTACAGTTGTCTTGAAGCCGCCAGGTTTCAACGACCCCACCACCACCACCACCACTACCTCTGTGCTACACAATCACCTCCTCTTTTGTGTGTGTGTGTGTGTGTGTGTGTGTGTGTGTGTGTCTCCTTCACTATTTTCCCCCTACCCCTTTCACCAAACTGCATCTAGCAAACTGTACTCACTGAATTATAAACTGATGTAAAGCTAGTCTAGAGAGTTCTGATAATATTAAACACAACCCCATTCCACCCTACTGCACATGTTAAAGGTAGGCAGAGCAGGATTAACAGATGTTATTTACATGGTTAATGACTGCATAACCTGTGACATGCATGAATTCACCTCTTTCCATGAGTCATCATTACTCTTGAGTTTATGTAATGTAGTGTACCTAATACTGGTTTCTTTAAAGCAAGCACAAGAGGGATTTTCTTTTTCTTTTTTTTCTTTTTACTGTTAAGAGAAGAATGTACAGGGGCGGGGTACTGACAAGTTCCTAGCTTTAACGGTATTGTGAAAGGCCTGGTTGGAGGCCCAAAGTTCTGAGTTCTTTTTTCAGGGCTTACAAAAACTGAAGGACCACTGCAATAAGTGTGTGACTCTGAGAGGGGAATATGCTGAGTAAAATCTTAATTAACCGATCCTCCTGTATTTTTATTACGGAGATGTACTTGCATAGCACGGATTTTTGTCAGTGAACAGGTCGCGGTCTTAAAGCGACGAAAATATTTTGACAAATTAAACTTAAATGTTGAAGTGAATCAAACGGCTTTTGTATGTTTCTTAAATGGCTTACAAACACCTTCCACGCTGCAATTGATTGCCTCCTTTATTTTCTTTTACCTAAAACCAGGAACTTTTCAGTATCCCCTCATAGTCGACTGGATCAACCCCAGTGTACATCTGGCACTTGTTTTATACATTTGAAGAGATGAAAGGCTATGTTAAGATTAGCAGGATTAGAACACAGAATCTAAAGCAGCGGTTCTCAACTGGGGTCCATACAAACCAAATAGTAAATTGAGGATCCACAGTAGTATTTTAAGGGTCCATGAAAAGTGTTGCTTTCAATGTATTTATTACCAGAAACAGCTAGGCTTCTCTCTCTAATGTTTTACATGGTTCAACCTCCACAAGCCAATGTGTGAAAAACAAAACAGGAATTTTGAAAAAAGCATCTATAAAACTAGTTTTTAAACATCGAATGTCTATGGGGATCCACCAGAATAAAATAGTAATCAATTGGGTCCATAGGTAAAAAATGGTTGAGAACCACTGATCTGGAGGGACGAAATTAATTACTGCAAATCATTCAGTCTGGCACAAACTTTTACTTTTTAGTCAAGATAATATTAATTTTATTGTTTCCACAACCCTTTTTAATGAAGGGTACATAAGTACTGTGGAGGCACATGGCCTAGTGGTTAGAGCAGCGAACTCACGGTCAAGGGATCGCGGGTTCGAATCTCAGACCGGGCGATGTGTGTGTTTATGAGTGAAACACCTAAGCTCCACGTGGCTCCGGCAGAAGGTAATGGCGAACTTCTGCTGACTCTTTCACCACAACTTTTTCTCACTCTTTCCTCCTGCAGCTCACCTGCGAGGGACCGGCGTCCCGTCCAGGTGGGGAACTTATACGTCAAGGAAACCGGCCCTTGTGAGCCAGACATGGCTCAACAAGGAACAAACGACACATAAGTACTGATGTATCTACTAACATTTTAAGTTCGGGTAATACTGAATTTCAAATTTTGGCACAAGGCCAGCAAGTTCAGGGGAGGAAGTAAGTCAATTACATCAACCCCAGTGCTCAACTGGTACATATTTTATCAACCCTCAAAGGGATGAACGGCAAAGTCGATCTCAGCATAATTTGAACTCAGAATGTAAAGATGGATGAAATGCCACTAAGCATTTTGTCTGGTGTCTTAATGATTCTGCCATCTCACTGCCTTTACTCTTTTACTTGTTTCAGTCATGTGACTGTAGCCATGCTGGAGCACCGCCTTTAGTCAAGCAAATCGACCCCAGGACTTATTCTTTGTAAGCCTAGTACTTATTCTATCGGTCTCTTTGCTGAACAGCTAAGTTACGGGGATGTAAACACACCAGCATCGGTTGTCAAACGATGTCGGGGGGGACAAACACAGACACACACATATATACGACAGGCTTCTTTCAGTTTCCGTCTACCAAATCCACTCACAAGGCTTTAGTCGACCCAAGGCTATAGTAGAAGACACTTGCCTAAGGTGCCACGCAGTGGGACTAAACCCGGAACCATGTGGTTCGTAAGCAAGCTACTTACCACACAGCCACTCCTACGCCTATTAAAGAGTAAGTAATTGACATTGCCGCAGGTAATATTAATAGTGCTGGTTCTACTAATACTATACTGCAGCTAACATTGATATATCTATGAAGTGAAAAGGATCAAATTGTAGAAAACTTTAGTACATATATAACTTATTGTATATTGGAAGCAAGAAATTGACCGTATGGAATGAGTATGTGCAAACTCAATAAAGACATATACATTCAACAACAAGACAAGCAGAAAGTACAATTAATGTAACTGAACAGACTGACAGTATAGTATTGATTAGGCTATTGTTAGGCATATATAATAGTTATTGAAATAGTTACATTCCATAAATAATATGAATTGCGATGAAGAGGGGGACCAGTTTTATGAGATTTTCGTGGTAACTTCCTTCCAGAAAAAATGATAGGTTCTTTGCACTTGTAGCAAACTGTCATTAGAGTGTGAAGACACCAACAGCTAATCCTAGTTCCATTGGTGTCTGCTGTTGTTTTGGTTAGAACTCCTGTAGACAATAGCAGCCTTACATCTATCCCTTCTCTAACATCCTTTCTTATTTGATTCTCCTCTAGTTCTGCAATAACAATCATCATCATCATCATCACTTAACGTCCGTTTTCCATGCTAGCATGGGTTGGACGGTTTTGACTGAGGACTGGCAAGCCAGATGGCTGCACCAGGCTCCAGTCTTGATCTAGCAGAGTTTCTACAGCTGGATGCCCTTCCTAACACCAATCACTCCAAGAATGTAGTGGGTGCTTTTACATGCCACCGGCACGGGGGCCAGTCAGGCGGTACTGGCAATGACCTCGCTCAAATCTTTTTACATGTGCCACCGACACAGGTGCCAGTGAAGCGACGTTGGTAATAATCACGCTTGAATGGTGCCCTTTTACGTGCCACAGGTACAGAAGCCAGTCGGCTGCTCTGGCAAAGATCACAACGATCACGCTCGGATGGTGTTTTTGGCACCCTACTAGCACAGGCATAAGTGCCAGTAAGGCGACGCTGGTAACAATCATACTTGAATAGCCGCTCTGTCAATGATCACACTCGTATGGTGCTCTTTGCACCCCGCTAGCACGGATGCCAGTCATCGAAATGATTTTGATTTTGATTTCACTTGCCTCAACAATGCAAATATCAAACCAGATTTTAGTGTAATTGAAGCTGCAACTACAAATTCACAATTGTCACAAGTTTCTTGGGTGTTAGAAAAGGTTAACCTTTTAGCATTCAGATTATTCTGTCAAATGTAATTCTTATTTATTCACTTTGTTTTCAATTAATCGTGTACTATCTTGTAAATCTGAGATTTTCATCATGTGACTGCTTATTTTTAGGAGGACGTTGTAAGATAATAATAATAATAATAATTAATTCGTTTATTGGCCACAAAGGCTGACAAAAATTAATTAAAACAAAAAGGGACAAAACACAGGACGAAAGTTACAAAGGGTTTTGTCCGTTTGCAAAAAACCGTGTAAAAATTCCAGAGATAACAACGGAAATATAACAATTGAAATTCCCTATAGGGGGAGGCACTTCGAAAGGTTACTCGTGGAAAAACCCATAAAAGCCACAGGAGCCTGGTCAAAATGGGGGTAAAGAGCCCCTTTCTCCTTTTATAATACCTTTTTATACTACAGGTGTATCCTCAGAATTGGTCCATTTATACTGGCCATTCTTGCGACATTTACCCACCTTTCAGTAAACTAATAATAATAATAATGAAATTATTGTATACAGTGCTCAGGTGCACAACTTGTCAAAAGTGCGTATAAAGCATATGCAGTAATGTACAAATGTCTGGAAAGTAAACAGTGTATGAGTCAGATATATGCTTGCGTGTGTATGGACGGGAGAAAATCAGGTGTAGTGTTGGCGAATCTCAGGAAGCATGGAAGTTTTGAAGGATAGGTGAGAGATGCTGGATCTGGCTAGTTTCAACATAAAGAAAGTAGAATATTTAGGCCTGGATATGGCCAGTTTGAACGCTGAAGGGTTAAACTTATTTTTATAGTTGACAGGAACAAGCGCAACACCTATAACTGTTTTGCAAGATCCTTCAAGATGGGGAAAGAAAGAGAAAGAAATCACACTTTAAGAGACATGTGGTGGTGCAAAACGAAATGATGGATTTAGTCTCCAATGATTTCATTTTCACACCTTTAGCCACCCTTGTTACATTACTATGCAAATGGTCATGGCTGTTTGAATTTTATTTTAAAGTTCTTGACTAGAGCTTCTTAAAGCTGAGATAGTGAATAAATCTATTTTTCTCTACATTCAGTATTATTAAGTTGTTTTTATTATCTTATAAAAGGTGACATTACTTGTCAAATCAGAAGGCAGACACCAAAACAGATACAGTGATAATAATCCTTTTCTATTATAGGCACGAGGTCTGAAATTTGGGGAAGGAGGATAGTCGATTAACCCCAGTACTCAACTGATACTTAATTTATCGACCCCAAAAGGATGAAAGGTAAAGTTGACCTTGGTGGAATTTGAACTCAGAACATAGCAATGGGCGAAATACCTATTTCTTTACTACCCACAAAGGGCTAAACACAGAGAGGACAAACAAAGACAGACAAACGGATTAAGTCGATTATATCGACCCCAGTGCATAACTGGTACTTATTTAATCAACCCCGAAAGGATGAAAGGCAAAGTCGACCTCGGCGGAATTTGAACTCAGAATGTAGCGGCTGACAAAATACCGATAAGCATTTCGCCCGGTGTGCTAACGTTTCTGCCAGCTTGCCGCCGTAATGGGCGAAATACCGCCAAGCATTTAATCCAGTGTGCTAACAATTCTGCCAACTCGCCACCTTATAGTGATAAGCAATAATGCAATGAAAAAGATTTTGAATCACACCCTACAGTCTTAAGAGCTAGAAATACCATGAACAATACAATCTGAAGAAAATACGTGGGATAGTCACAGCTGGAATGCCTTTGATGATAGATTTGCTCATTCAGAGATAACCTTGGGGTTAAACAACAGCAATGTGCATAGAGGTTATGGCCACACACAAGAAAGGAAGAAGTAACATAAGATGCTTGAAGCACTATAATGCAAAAAGTATTTATGTTATGCAACATGTGAGTAACACAATCTTCAGACGACAGACTGACAGTCAACTGGATGGGATTAAGAGTCAGTTAGTGGGTAAGAATAGATAATCCCTGGAGGAATGTAGACCTCAGCAGAGATGAATGGCATTATATAATTATGTAATTCAAATGTAGATTACCATGAAAAATTCTCAATGTCTATCGACAATAACAAATATGGTGGAATAATGTTTCTTCAAGTGTCAGGCATGCCATAAACCCTTTAACATGGAAGTTTTGACCCCAAAGCAATTTAAAACAGCAAAACATGAATATATGTTATTTTTTACAGATATATAGACTTCTTTAGTTGTATAGTCTACTACATAGTTCCAAGATGACTATTCCTGCCATTTTTAATCCAGCTAGTAATAACTGTCTCTCTATAATTAGAGTTATCTTTGATTAATTCTTAATTGAACCTGACATCAGTTCTGAATAGTTGATTAGATTTTTTTCTTCTACTGCTAATCTAATTATTTTACCAGCAGACTATAGTAATTCTTTACTCAAGTCTCATTCCCAAAACTGACTGATAATTTATTTCTATTCTAATAGCTTTCCTTTTCACTTGTAGCAAACATCTGATACTTCCATTGTACAGCAGTGAACAGAGATCTGAAGTGGTTGGAGGAAATGAAGAAGTTGAAAATGGCACATTGGTTGAGCTTAACAGAACTGAAGTGATTAGGCATGAAAACAACTGACTGATGAATTTATATAGAGAGTGCTGATTGGTACAAATAATGCTAGGTGAAACATTGCTGAATTAATAATAATGGAAGGTACCAACAGTAAAGGTGGACAAAGAAAATTTATGCTAGGCTTCATAATACAACAACGACAACAGGCATTGGAGGCCATCTTCTCTATATATATAAACAGCAAAATGTCTGCATGTGTGTCATTTATACAAATCCACAATTTTTCAGTTAGAGGGTTCACATTTTCTATGGTCATTCAAAACCATCCAGGGGTGGTCGTGCACATCTTTACATTTCCCCAGTCACCCCGCAAAGCCATTAAAAAATCAACAGAAGTGACTTTCTTGTGAATTTTCTATCCAAAACCCAATCAAAATGCCAAAACTTGATACGCCAATTGAATGCCAGCTAGCTGTATGTGATTGGTCGGAGATTTGGACAGTACTCGCATGTATGTGCGCATGCACGCAGCTGTATATGCATGCACTAGCACTATGACCCAGCAACGCCGGGTCATAGTGCTAGTCCTTGTTAAAGTAGAAGTTAGCCTTGCGGGTGTCACAACAGTCTTCTACATTTTACCCTATCCTCTACAGCATTGATTCTCTGCCATTTTTTTGCCTATGGATCCTTTGATTCCTATTTACCCAACTGAACTCCTATACCCATTCAATGCTTTAAAAAATCCCATTACATTTTTAGGATTGAATATTATTAGGAACTGTATAAAAAAAAAATTGTTGAAATACTTTGTGTATAATAGAAGTATAATCATTTTATGGCATATGAATTTTAACAACAAAATCTTTTATGGACCCCAAAGGCCCATGTGGACTTAACACTGCTCTACAACCACCTCACCCATTTCCTTCCCTTCAATTCCACCTCCAACACTTTTAACCATACTTTTCTCATTCTTCCTTTTCCCTTACTTCCATCTGTACTCATTTCCATCACTCATCATTTTCATCCATCTTTAGAACACAACCCAACTATCTCATCCCACACAATCTAAGGTTGTGTCAAAAAAACTGACTATTTCATTGATATTTTCAAATGCAATAGTTAGGCTAAAATTGGCAAATAACTTGTACAGGGCTTTTCTGGTTTTTCTCAAGAACTGGTTTAGAGAGATCAGTAGCAAGTAGGAGAGCATCGTCATGTTACAGTCCACCATGGATTGCAGGAAAGTACGTGCAAAGTTGCTGGAGGAGGTAAAACCCAACAATGTCCATGACTTGAGTAGAATCTGAAGAGCCCATTGTTATATTGAAATCATTATTAAATGCTCTACAATAAAGTTTGTTATTGAAGGTAATAAGAGTCTTTCTAGCAGAACCCACCTACAGCATTCTGTACATTTAATGGGGTCCACTCTAATTGCCATCAAGCACACACCACACACAGCCACTTTTCACAAGGTTTTATAGATGAGAAACCACAGAACTAAAGCAACAGGAAAAAAAGTTTCCTGGAGGTGCTCTCACATGCCAAAATGAAAAAAAAAAATTTATGATAAATGGTAATTACAAAATTTTATCAAAATATGTTATTGAAAAATGTTTAGGAAAGAATACAAATATTATTATTTGTACAGCTTTAAATATTGAGAAAAGAAAGAAAAAAATTCTATTATTCTGTAACTTTCAGTATGATTCAGATGGTTCCAATATCACATACACCAGACTTATGTGTGCAATTGTGTTATTGTATCTCAAGAAGGTCATTTTGTCAATAAAAACACATGCACTGGTTCTATTTCACTTCTTTTTTGCTTTGTCATGAGGCATCAAAGTCACATCATTGATGAGGATGTAAATGATGACAAAAGGATGCTGACAAACTAACTGATAGATTAATCAATAAAATGATTAGCCAAGTAATCAATAGGCTGATTGTTCAATAAGCTAATGTGTTGACTAATAACAATAAAAAGAAGTGACATAGTACTGAAGCAGGTTTTCTTTATTGGCAAAATAGTCTGCCTGAGATACTGCCATTGTTTCAACACATGATTTCACACAAAGAATCTTGCAAAACTGAAGCAAATAAAAAAATAACTACACACATGCGTATAATTTGGGAAATGTAAAAGTTATCATACAATCATCATTATCCGTATTTAACATCCACCTTCCATGCTAGCATGGGGTGGATGGTTTCACAGGAGCTGGTAAGCTGAAGGGCTGCCTGTGCTCCATGTCTGTTTTGGCATGGATACTACAGCTGGAGGCCCTTGCTAATAACAATCATTTTACAGAGTGAAATGGGTGCTTTTATGCTGCACCAGCACAGTTGCTTTTTACACGGCACCACAGAAGTTGCAAACTTCTGTCCAAACCGAGCATATGCTTTTCTAGAGCCTCTGTCTATTTCTTTACTACCCACAAGGGGCTACATACAGAGGGGACAAACATGGACAGACAAACGGATTAAATCGATTATATCGACCCCAGTGCATAACTGGTACTTATTTAATCGACCCCGAAAGGATGAAAGGCAAAGTAGACCTTGGTGGAATTTGAACTCAGAACGTAACAGCAGACGAAATACGGCTACGCATTTCACCCGGCATGCTTACATTTCTGCCAGCTCGCCGCCTTCTAGAGCCTCTGTCATTCAAAGATGACCATGCACAAGTTTTTTTAATGAAAGTAGTTACCTAAGCATGCAAAACTCCCTTCTCCAAGCCCACACATCATTTTATTTGATGCCCTAGCAGAGCCACCTACTCCCCTCTCCAAGCCTGCACAGCATTTTATTTGATACCCTAGCAGGGCCACCTATTCAACCTCCTGAATAGGTACAGGATGAAAATCAAAATTGGCTTCAATGGGATTTGAACTTAGAGCACAGTGTTGAAAAAAATGCTTTAACAACTAACAACACTGCCAATATGATACCTTAAACCAAACATCAAGAAAGTAGCAAACAGAATCACTAACAGAGTAGCCTTATCTTCACTCAATGAGAAACCTATTATCAGGTTCCAAACCCCAATCCTTAGAATAACTCAGAGAAATGAGTAAATAATAATATTATCCAATACTATTCATATATATATACACGTGCATATATATGTGTTTGTGTCAGGAGGAAGCACTCCGTCGGTTACGACGACGAGGGTTCCGGTTGATCCGATCAACGGAACAGCCTGCTCGTGAAATTAACGTGTAAGTGGCTGAGCACTCCACAGACACGTGTACCCTTAACGTAGTTCTCGGGGATATTCAGCGTGACACAGAGAGTGACATGGCCGGCCCTTTGAAATACAGGTACAACAGAAACAGGAAGTAAGAGTGAGAGAAAGTTGTGGTGAAAGAGTACGGCAGGGATCACCACCATCCCTGCCGGAGCCTCGTGGAGCTTTTAGGTGTTTTCGCTCAATAAACACTCACAACGCCTGGTCTGGGAATCGAAACCGCGATCCTACGACCGCGAATCCGCTGCCCTAACCACTGGGCCATTGCGCCTCCACATGTGTTTGTGTGTGTGAGTATATATGTGTATATATATATATATATTATATATATATATATATATATATATATATATATATATATACATACTTGTGGCAATTGAAACCGAAAACAAATTCAATGACTGGCATCCATGCAAGTGGAGTGCTAAGAGTACCATACGAGCAAGATCATTGCCAGAGCAACAATCTGGCCTCCGTGCCGATGGCACGTAAAAAGCACCATTCGAGCATGACCGTTACCTGCATCGCCTTACTGGCACTTGTGCTGGTGGCACGTGAACAAAAGATTCGAGCGAGGTTGTTGCCAGTGCTGCTGGACTGGCTCCTCTGCAGGTGGCACATAAAAAGCACTATCTGAGTGTGGCCGTTGCCAGTACCGCCTGACTGGCCCTCATGCCGGTGGCACGTAAAAGCACCCGCTACACTCTCGGAGTGGTTGGTGTTATGAAGGGCATCCAGCTATAGAAACTGCCAGATCAGAGTGGTGTCTGGTGCAGCCATCTGGTTCGCCAGACCTCAGTCAAATCGTCCAACCCATGCTAGCATGGAAAACGAACGTTAAACGATGATGACTATTCATATTCAACTTATGAATTTACAGGCCAGCTGTGTATTCAGATTGGGATGTGTAATTAATAAGCAGTTTAATAGCTTAAACTTCCGTGTTTCAATTTTGCTAAAGGTGATTTGCATCCCATTAAAATCAATAAAATAAGTACTACTGGTATATTGAAAGAAGAAAGAGAGAGAGAGAGGGAGAAGTTGTCAAAAGCTAGACCATGGCGTAGTACACTGATTTGGTGAGACACTTAAACAATTATACTAAGGTGTTGTGAGATAAAACAAAGAGATAAAAAAGATTTTGCTTCATTTTTTTCAAGAGTATATCTAAGCAAACTAAATACTGTGCAAATGTAACAATACAATTAATACGCATGAGAAAGAATAATTTTAAATGATTTTTACGTCTAATTCAAGTTCCAAGGTGTTTATTTCTTCAGAGGCTTTGTTTAGTTGCTCAAGTTCAATCTAGGAAAAAAAAAAAAAAAGAAAGAAAATACAGTTTGTTACAAATGTGTGCCATATTGAAATTACAAAACAACAAACTGATAAACAATCTATGCATACTTTGAGCATAATAATCATTTGAAGATAATAACAAGGTGAAAAGAAAGTAGACTTAAAGGTGATGCATATTTCTATATCTTTCAGTACATTTTAAATAACGACAGAATTATGTGAGAAAGGAATTTCCATATATATTTCATAAAAATTAATGCTTCATTAAAATTATCTTACTTTACTATTTTTTTCATAACATTACACAATTAATTTAAAAAAGATGGGCTGGCTGAAATTGAAAAGACTAGTGATCTTATAGACACCAACTGCAAATTACTATTTTAGTCAGTGTGTTTTTTTTTTTTAATTGATCAACATCAATGGAAAATGTAGCTGTGATACCAGTGCTGGTGGCACGTAAGAAAACCATCCGAACGTGGCCGTTGCCAGCGCCGCCCCGACTGGCCTCCGTGCCGGTGGCATGTAAAAAGCACCATCCGATCGTGGCCGTTTGCCAGCCTCGCCTGGCACCTTTGCAGGTGGCACGTAAAGAGCACCCACTACACTCACAGAGTGGTTGGCGTTGGGAAGGGCATCCAACTGTAGAAACACTGCCAGATCAGACTGGGCCTGGCACAGCCTTCTGGCTTCCCAGACCCCAGTTGAACCATCCAACCCATGATAGCATGGAAAACTGACATTAAACGATGATGATGATGATGATGATGAGGTTAAAATTGTTACTTCTTTTAAAATAGGTCTTTATGCTTGAGGTTAAGTAGTGCAATAAAAAAGAAGTTTGGAGAATTAAGTGAAAAGAAATGTCATCTGTTTTATATTAATGGTTGGAATACTACCAAGCTCTATGACTTTGGTGAGGTTTAGTTGTTGAGACTCTAAGTAAGTGGAGAGAATGACTTAGAGAAAGAGAATCTAACAGGATATTTAGTGAGTGTTTGTGTGAAGAATGAAGCTGGAATAAAAAAGACCAACAAATGGAGAGTGAAGCGGGAATAAAAAAAAGAATATTTTCTGCAAAGGATTAAAATGTGGAGGGTCAAGAACTTTTAAGATGTTGCACAAAAAGTAAGCTTACACTTGATAACACCGAGTTGTGAAAGCAATGAAAGATTTTAGAAGTTATTTAGGGGTTGTTAGATGATACAAAGACATTTACTGGCATGGCTAATTGGTCTGGAATTGACAAACACATAACCAATTGACTAACTCATTGCTACTTTGGAAAGCTTGCTGAAGTGGTCAAATAATATCTAAACATGTCTAGAGTTGTCTCCCATACTTGCAGAGAGGATAAAACACTATTAATTATTGAGCTATTTGTCTTTTCTTCACCACAGAAGTATTTCTCATCTATTAAAGTAGTCCTTTCATATTCACTACATTAAATATCCTAACACTAACTTTTACTGTTTTTCAAGCAGATTGGGGTCTCTGAGTAATTAACTTCAGTGACTTGTGTTTCCAAGTAATTAACTTCAGTGACTTGTGTTTCCAAATAATATATGATCACGGAATTGTGTCTCTCAATCAAAACTGCTCATACCGAGATTGCATCAAAAAATTGTTTCCCTTCATGATAAAAAGATTACCAACATTTTCCAACAAACATACGGCTACTATTAAACTGTGCCCTTTTACTATTATTTATTATTATTATTATTATTATTATTCTGTTTGACTTTTGCTTTACATTTGTACAAGTTAGCTCCAAGTCTCACCCAGAGACCTCAAGAGACAACAAGTTGGAAGTTCATGTTGGTGTTATACCTAGGGTGCCATATATTTGGTTTTGTACTTAGTGTTGTACTAGTGAATGTCTAAAAAACAATACAAAAATTATGTTTGTTTTAAAACTTGAGATTACATAGAAAGTATTTTGCGTAGGATATGAGCAGTTCCCATGAGCACTATCTTTTGAATTTCTGCCCTTTTGGGGTTTCCTGGTATCTGAGTTAAGTAGCAATCAGTCCCTTTTGCTGATTATTATTATTATTAATATTATCATTATTATTATTATTAAAGATGCAAGCTGGCAGAATCATTAACATGACAGTATTTCGCCCGTCCTTACGTTCTGAATTCAAATTCTGCCAAGGTCAACTTTGCCTTTCCTCCTTTCGGGGGTCAATGAAATAAGTACCAGTAACACACTAGGATCAATGTAATCAACGAGCCCCTCTCCCTCAAAATTTAAAGCTTTGTACCTTTAGTAGAAAGGATTATTATTATTATAGTACTACAACAGCCCCTATGCTTTTGAAATTGGAAACATTATGACACCCAACCGCCCAATGCACCATCACATAGACACTCGCTAAACACTTTTCATTCCATTAACTAAATCCAAAACAATTCAAATCACTAACCACACTAAGTTATCCTAATCTATTTTAGGGAATCCCTAAGAAGATAGCAGTACAGTGGAGTCTGAGTGGCTGTGTGGTAAGTAGCTTGCTTACCAACCACATGGTCCCAGGTTCAGTCCCACTGTGTGGCACTTTGGGCAAGTGTCTTCTACTACAGCCTCGGGCCGACCAAAGCCTTGTGAGTGGATTTGGTAGAGGGAAACTGAAAGAAGCCCATCGTATATATGTATATATATATAAATATATGTATGTGTGTGTATATGTTTGTGTGTCTGTGTTTGTCCCTCCAACATCGCTTGACAACTGATGCTGGTGTGTTACAGCATGGCCACAGTCACATGACTGAAACAAGTAAAAGAGTACAGCATCATAATTTGCCACAATATTTTAACCCTTTTATTACCAAATTTCTTTTGAAGTACGCTGCTTTTGTTTCAATTAGTTTTGAAAATAATGAAGAATTTAGTAAAATAACCATTATTTAGCCTTGTGTATAGTACATAGATTAATATCAAAGACTGATAGAAGGTTTTAATTTGGATTACTTGGAAACAATTTTCTATCACAGAACCAAGGACAGTCATAGGCAGGTTGGCATCAAAAGTTGCTTTTTTTTTTTTTGCTCACATTGGTCAGACAGATCCAGCATTCAACTTGTCCATTTGAATCACATCTTCATACAAATGATGCAGCTATCTCCTCTGCAGTCTTGCATTTAATTAACCTTACACATACAACTGATCATGCTCATTTCATTTCTTTCCAGCTTCCATACATTTTATACATTCAATTTCCATAACTCACTAGTCTGCAGCACCGTATATTTCATCCATACTTCACACAGTCTGCCTTTGCTATGAAAAGAAAAACTCTTTGTTGCCAAGAATAAGCACTTCTGGACTTCTTCCATTTCTTCTTTATTCTGGCAACTTTGGTACTGTTATAACCACATCTAGCATTAATAACTGAATCTTTCAACTAGATTTAACCCTTTCGCTACCGCATTTATTTTGAGATGCCCTGTGTTTCTATGAATTACTTTAAATATAACAAAGAATTTAGTAAAATAACTTAGTTATCATTCAGCTGGTGTTAGGAACATAAATTGTGACTAAGGTTTGGTGGAAGATTTTAATTCAGAACTTATGAAAACAAGACATTTGTACTCAGAGCCAGAGCCGGTTTCAGCCGGGTTGGTAACGGAAGGGTTTGAGCAATTGAAGTTGTTCATGAACCTCATTTTATGGATGCCTCTACTGCTTACTACTTCTGTTCATCTATCACAGCTAAAATCCCGGTCCTCTATCAATCCATCAGATATCCTACAGCACCTTTTTGCACATATTGTTTGCATTGGACACACATTAAGAGATTCCTTCTTACATTCTTCCTAGACCTCAAGCAAGCTCAGTTCTTAAATCATACAGAGATCTTTGACTATCTGTTGCAACCAACACTTTAGTCTGTTGATCTTTGAGTCTTTTAACTACAGACAAGCACTATGACCCGGCGTTGCCGGGTCATAGTGCTAGTGCATGCATATACAGCTGCATGTGTGTGCACATACACGCGAGCACTGTCCAAATCTCTGACCAATCACATACAGCTAGCTGGCATTCAATTGGCGTATCAAGTTTCAGGCATTTTGATTGGGTTTTGGGTAGAAAATTCACAAAAAAGTTACTTCTATTGATTTTTTAATAGCTTTGCGGGGCGACTGGGGAAATGTAAAGATGTGCACAACCACCCTTGGACGGTTTTGAATGACCATAGAAAGTGCGAGCCCTCTAACTGAAAAATTGTGGATTTGTATAAAGGACACACACACAGACATTTTGCCGTTTATATATATATAGAGATGATGTTTCCAGATTTGGAACATCTTGTTTTTTAACAATTCTTTAATAGAAAATTCTAATAGGGAAATTAGCTTATCCACATATAAAAGCTGCTCAAAAAGGTGTAAAGATTTTGAACACTTGAATTATAACAAATACAAATTAATTGAAAATAGAGTCCTGGAGAACATCAATGATGTGTATACTAAACTCTCAGCTAATTCACCAACAAATCTAAGCTTACTAACAGCACTGTTGTACATGGTTTGAAAATGTTGAAACCATTCATCTAAACTGTGCTTTCTTAGTGACCAAAAGACTACAGTGCAGAACTTGTCAAAAGTCCTCACTAAAATTTTTAAAATGCAAAATAGAATGGTTGGTTCTTAACTAAGATTTTTTGAAGCTGTTTCACTTGAAACATGGTAACAGTGGTTTTGCACCTTGATACAAACCCCATACTGCATCTTACCAAAGCTAAACTTATACTAACTTTGCTAAAACTCCCTCGGTAAAATTCAAAACCTACTAGTTGTAAGGTCAAAACCTATTAGTTGTAAGGTCACTGTTCTTCAGTGGATTTTCTTTGCATTTGTAGCAGCTTCCAATGACACAGCTGTACCAGTCAACAACAATAATACTACTTTCTTCCATTACCTGATTACTAAGTAACTATTAGCAATTAATATAGCAAATGACCAATATCACTTAATGCTCTCAATATTTCTGTCAACTACTCCCTATAGAATTGCTGATTTCTCGACGTTGATTTCTTATATAGCCTTATTAATCATACTAAATTAACTTTCACAGCTGATTTACTTATTACTTCTCTCACCATTCTACCCATACCCTTGATTCACAACCTCAGTGGTATTTCATGTTTTTTCTTTTTCCTACTACTGAGGGTAGATGTGTCAGTCTTAGTTCAGACAACAACAATAAAGATACCAGTGACATCAATATCAAAAGAATAGATGATGGTTTATGTAACTCCAAGTCAGCCCTGATTGAGCCAACTTATAGCATGACTGTACAGTCAGCAGAACAACTGTGATCCATAGCTCTGCACTTAATATCTACATCTACCTGAGGGCCACACTACATGTTCTAACATGCAGTGGTTAATCATATACAGTGTAGTGTAACAGTGTGGTCATGTTGCACTCTCTTTCTGATTTCTGTATGCCTGCCTGTTTTTGTATAACCCCCAGGTGAGTTCTGATCTAGTTGCACTATGACCAAAGAAATTCCAGTCACGAACATACCATACTTTTAGAGGTATGTAGAAATTATCCAATGTCTTTTCTTTATCTAAAATGGCAGAGATCATTTGAGGAAGATTTGACTACTATTTCTAGAAAGATTAACAACCATACAAAAGTTCCTTCAATTGGCTTATATAGGTCAGTCAGCTCTGACCTAACACATACATGATGAAGATTAATCCAATCATAACCATCCAAATCCTTTTTAGAGATATCTATATAGGTCTGCATTATCTAATGTCTTTTCCTTTCATAAGATAATAGATGTGATATGAGGGATATTGGCTATTTCTAGCACATTAGGCCTGCCTATACATTCTGGTAATGGCTATAGCAGAGGTTGGCAAAAAAGACTCAACCAGAGCACAATGGTTGTTGTTCCTCTGCAGCACAAATTAGTACAATGTTTGAAGTTAATAAGACTTGATACTGCTGCTGGTACTGCTTTTGTATGTGTCTTACATTATGAGGATGCCCTTCCTAATGCCAACCACTCTGTGAGTGTAGTGGGTGCCAGATGGGGCTGGCAAACAGCCACGGTCGGATGGTGCTTTTTACGTGCCACCGGTAATATTCTCAAGTTGGGGTTACAGTGGTTTCAAATTTTGACACAAGGCCAGCAATTTCAGGAAAGAGGAAAGCTGATTCCATCGATCCCAGTGCACAACTGATACTTATTTTATAACCAATGTAAGGATGAAAGGTAAAGTTGACCTTGGTAGAATTTGAACTCAAAATGTAAAGACAGATGAAATACTGCTAAGCATTTTGTCCAGCATGCTAACAATTCAGCCATCTCACCGCCTTAAGTTGGTGCTATAACAGTGATGTATTTGTGGGTTTGTTCAAAGGTGGTGATACATGTTGCAGTAAGGACAGAGAGGTTGTTTATATGAGTAGTAGTAGTAGTTGAGGAAGTTTAGAAGATACAAAGTGGACATAAACTTGGGAAAAATACACTTTTTCAACATGTAATTCCAATATTTACTTTAGTACTAATAGAATAGCCTTCATACTGTTCTAGAAATAGACCGAGCTGACTAAACTTTCTTTCTGCATAATCAAACATCCCAATACTTCCAAGGTAAACTGAGCCTTTACACAGTAATAAGTCTATGAATAACAAGCTAGTCCATTTGTCAAATTTGAAAAGGAAACAGGTTTTGCCTGTTGTCTTATACACATTAGACAGAGGATTTTAAATGGTATATAAATATTTTACACTTGAACTATGAAGTTTATAAGAGATTATAAGCCATCCTATCTCCTACATCAATGCTACTTAAACCTTTTTAGCTATCACCTTTTTTTTCACAAATGTTTTCAACCCCAACCTATTTCAGTTCTATCCCTACTATTTATATATTTCTTTACTACCCACAAGGGGCTAAACACAGAGGGGACAAACAAGGACAGACATAGGTATTAAGTCGATTACATCGACCCCAGTGCTTAATTGGTACTTAATTTATCGACCCCGAAAGGATGAAAGGCAAAGTCGACCTTGGCGGAATTTGAACCCAGAACGTAACGGCAGACGAAATACGGCTACACATTTCGCCCAGCGTGCTAACGTTTCTGCCAGCTCGCCGCCTTTCAAAATATCCCTACTATTTATCATGTACATACACATATCAGACCAAAATAATTTAGTTTCAGGCATTAGTTTGATGTGGGTGACTGCTTACCACAACCCCACCCAACTATAAGCAAATATTATAAGCACATTTTGAAGTTTATTACTATTGCTGATATTGTCCTTGTGATTATATTTAAGAGTTTATCATAATATTACTGTAAATATTTTTTAAAGTTAATATTTAAATTGGAACCAAAGACTGAAAAAAAAAAAACTATACAAATGCATCTATTACCCCTACAACTTCCCCTCTGTCCTCAGAATACTTTATGTGACAAAAGATCAGACATTTACTTGGCAGAATAATTAAACTCATGGAACTCAAGAATGAAAAAATAAAAATAAATTAAGATGAAGAAACGAAATCGAAAAAGCAGAGTGGAGAATTTGCTTCTAATGTAAAAGTAATGAACTTTATTTGTAATGACTTAGACATATTAGGGAGTAAAAAAAAAAAGGGAAATGTATACATTTGTTACATCCATCCACCTTCCAATGATATTATGTATAAGATGGACTGTATTATTTTGTACTGAAGCAAAACTGCAGGAAATTGTGAAGGAATAGTGATCTCTTGTCGTCAACCAGGCAAAATGCACAATGCCAGGTTCAAACCCATGATTATTTAGTTAGTTATGCAGCAAGTTTAAACCTCAGAACCTATGTTTCCATTAGAAAACAGTAGGAGTCGAGTCGTTCGACCTGCTAAATACAGCAATAAAATCTATTATCACATCCTATCGTTTTTTTAAGACAGGACACATTGGATAGATAGCTATACAGTACGTTTGACAAAAAAGATGGGGAGGGGAGGCAGAATTAACTTTGATCATAAATCTCCCCAGAGTGACCTGGGGCTAAACAGCAACAGACTAATAATTCGGTACACTTCCTTAACCTTTGCCTAACAATATAAGACAACGTTCGAAATATAAGAATTTCACCAAATTTCTTGTCAAAGTCACGCTCTGTGTCATACATCGCTAATCCCTTAAACCTTCTTGGAGTCTCATCTCTGCAACTAACATTCTAATTTGTGAATGCAAATTATTATTTGCATTCTGTTAAACACTAAAATACCTAAAAGGTTAACATCTTTTGGCAACAATGATGCAACTGTTATATCGAAATTATCAACTATTCAAACATTCTGAGCAGACTCTAAGAAATGTTAAAACATTAGCAGAAGCAGTAGAGCGCCGGACGAGATAGCAAGTGGTAAATTAGTTACGTCCCTTTACATTCAGAGTTCAAATTTCACTGAGGAATCACAGTGATCTTTAAACACTAGGGGGTCAACATGAATGAGTACTAGGGTACCAGTAATATCTAAGGGTTGATTTAATCGTCTGCCCCCTTTCTCAAATAGGTGGCTTTGTGTTGCGTTGGTTACAAATAATTTTATATTATATTTTACAGCAAACAGTGTTCTTATGATCATAGCTGGAGAGATTTAAAAATGGAAATATATGGTTTTGAGGCAAATGTCGCTTACATCAAAATCTGTAAACTCTGGTGTAAATGGTAGATTAGGTAAATTTTTACCGTAGATTATTTACAGTATATACTTTAAATAAATTAGCAGTGTACTACAATGGATTGTTTACAGAAGAATTTTACTTTTAAATGATTTGAGTTATCACATCAATTCTGGCAGGTAAGCGATGTTATATGTAAACATTCGTTAGTCTTTTTAATAGATCGTCATTTCACTGGTGTTGAAATATTTCAAAACTGTTGTGTATTTAATACGAAGAAACAAACAACAATAATAATCGTCTTTGAGCAATAATTGAAAGTAGTGATCTTTTCACTAAGGGGGTCAACATGAATGAGTACTAGGGTACCAGTAATATCTAAGGGTTGATTTAATTTGTCTGCCCCCTTTCTCAAATAGGTGGCTTTGTGTTGCGTTGGTTACAAATAATTTTATATTTCACAGCAAACAGTGTTCTTATAATCATAGCTGGAGAGATTTAAAAGTAATAAAAAAAAAGGTAAAATTCGATTCAGTTCGGAAACAGAACCCAGAAGGATTTTTTTTTTTTATAATAGGAAGGAATTCAAGGGATTTTGATTGGAACCAATGAAAGAAATAAACAAAAATAGATAAATAGATAGATAAATAATTAAGCAAGCAGAGGGATAACATGATGGAATAATTATTTCAGAACTTGGGATTCTAAGGTGAAGAAAGAAAAAAAAAAAGGGGGTAACGATCCGTTGTGTTGTATGTAAGCTAACAATATTTATATATCATTCATAAATGGTTAAATTCTGTTGTAAATGTTGTGACTGCTACAGCATCGGCGAAAGAAGAAGGTTTGCGGCAGATGATAGATAGAAATAGAGTTCTGAGGAAGAAAGCAGCAACAATAACAAACAAAGCGATAGTTACGATTCGATACGATATATTATCGATCAGCTTTTTTTTTTCTCTCTCAAAATACTATACTAAAGCCTTAATTAAGAGACCTTTAAAATTGCATGTTTGCACTTCAAAACAATGAGTTTAATTAAAAATATTGACTGGTTAATATTTTCGACTTCAGGCTCCGTTTGGTTTAATGACAGAGAAATTAATATCGATGCTGTGTGTAAAATAAATTATAGAGGAAGAGTTTCGATTGTTAAAAGACCAAACGATCTCTGAATGAATGACATTCGTTGACATGAAAGGGTAAAATTACTTAAAACTACCTTGGCAGGTGTCTGCAAGATTGGGTTTCAAGGATCGTATTTTGGGGACTGAATTTAAGAATTCCTTTAGATATATATTGCACGGATCGACGAGAAGTAACGAAATTCGACCCACAGGAATACATGTAGGATGCACACGAGAAGTAGTAGTAGTTTTAATGAAGACTACAACAAAGAGAAAGTGTCCTACATTGAGTATTTACTATAAGTACATGCAAGCAGTTTGATTACACGATCGCTGGGGGAGAGAGAGAAAGGCCACGGATATACGTGGTAATTGCGGATATTGGCTGTAATGAAAGGCTTGAATTGAAAAGCAAATATTTACACAAGCGGAAAGTGATAGAATACAAAGAGATATTCACCTGAATGCGGGGATCTAAAACCTCGTCCTCCCCGTTAGATAACCGACGCTCACGGTCGGCCATCTTTACATTGACACCAACGCTAGTCTCCGTCAATTTATTAACATATTAATTATACTGAAATCCGAAATGTGATTATTTTTTCAAACTGAAGTAAGATAATGCGAACGATACGAATAAAACGAAGGAAATTTGCATCGAAAGTAAAATAAAACACTGTCGAAAAAAAACAATCACGTGAGATATATGGTTTGTCAACTGGAAAGGGAGGCAGATTTAAACTGTCTCAAGAGCTTGGTTGTTGTCTGTGTGGTGCTTGTTTGATTGATTGGTAATTAAATTCAGAACTTCAGGTTAAGAGTGAAAGGGCAAGTGGGATGCAAAAGCATTATAGATATGAAATTAAGCAAAAAAATGGGTTTGGGGATCTTTTCGGTTTGAACGGCAGTTTTTTAACATAATTTCTAGGTAACTAAAAAATTTTAAACTTCGTATACTGGTAGAATGTGTTTATAAAACATCTTTTTCTCTTGGCTTTATTGAGAAAATTCTATAGTTTGTAACATATTTGATGTTTTTTTTTCTTCAATTTCTGCAATTTCAACCAATCAATGACGTCTATTGAGGTTAAAAACATTCTGTGCCGTATGAATATGTCCCTCGTTTAAGAAACAGATTGGGTTTATTTACATTTGTGAAGAAAAAAAGATACCCTTCCCCCCACCAACCCTAAAATAGATTGAAATGCAATAGATCGATACTAGGGTCAATTATGAGTGACAATTTCATATGACACACAGGTAATGATCACGCCTGAATGGTGTTTTTAATGTGCCATCGGCACGGAGGCCAGCTTGTTGCTCTGGCAACGATCTCACTCGTATGGTACTCTTAGATGAACTATACTTAAGAGACTGCATTAAGAGAGGAATGGGATGTGTGGTTTGCATGTCAGTTTGTAAATGTGTAGGTTGGATCTGAGTTCAAGAATGTTAGAATAGATGAGGGAGAATTGTTCAGCAGGTTTGGTTTTAGTTTTTAGTAACTAGAGAAATGTTGAGGGTGTGCCATGGAGTCAAAATAATTCCCTGCCATAAGACTAGTTTGAATGCTAACTACAGGGCAACCTCCACTAGAGGCACATATAAACAAGAGCTAGTATTTAAAAAAGAGAAGAAGCTACACCAAATACAAAAGATAACATTTGATAAATGGTGACTCAAACTTAAGTGTTGAAATCAGTAATGTAATTAAATGGTTCATAATTAACCTCAAATTTTCATGCTTAGAAACTGAAATATTTAAGATAAAAAAGGGAGAAATATATCAGTAGTAGTAATAGTAGTAGTAAATATGTAAATAAATAAATGTCTGTCACAGACATTACCAGTATTCAGGAGAAGTCCTTCCCTCTCAGTTGTTCTTGAATTGTATATATATATAAAGATATATATCATCATTGTTTAACGTCCGTTCTCCATGCTAGCATGGGTTGGACGGTTCGACCGGGGATCTGGGAAGCCAGAAGGCTGCACCAGGCTCCAGTCTGATCTGGCAGTGTTTCTACAGCTGGATGCCCTTCCTAACGCCAATCACTCCGTGAGCATAGTGGGTGCTTTTTACGTGCCACCTGCACAGGTGCCAGGTGAGGCTGGCAACGGCCACGATCAGATTGGTGCATTTTACGTGCCACCGGCACGGAAGCCAATCAAAGCGGCGCTGGCATCGGCCAGGATTCGGATGGTGCTTTTTATATACATCACCCTCATCATTATTATCATCCTTTTATATGTATATTACACACACACTTGTACTGTTTCCCATACTGGCATGGGTTGGACTGTTTGACCAGAGCTGGAGAGGTGCACCAGGCTCCAGTCTGATTTGGTATAGTTTCTATGGTTGGATGCCCATCCTAAAGCAAATGAGGTGTACTGGGCACTTTTATGTGGAACTGACACAAGCGCTTTTTATGTGAAACCATCACAGAACTGTTGCAGGCCCATCCTCTTCACCAGGGGGAGGGCAGCCTTAACACTTTTGTTATGGAGGTTGGGTCTTCTTGAGTACAGCAAGGCACCAGGTATCTCGGTCCGTCATCATCTCATCTGAAAGAGGTTCTCAACATGGGTGGTACCACCCCTAAGCGGGACTCTGGGTATGTCAAAGATGGCATGAGGCTTTAGGGAGTGATGACGTAACATAATTAACATGTCAAATTTTACCTATTGTAGTAATGATAAAACTTGAATTATTTTAAATTTAAAATGAGACCTCATCAGGCACAGGAAAGTCATTAACTTGCAATACATAAAATAAACTTACAACTTTTGTCAGTATTAATTTATCATTTCACAGTTAAAAGCTTATACAATCCATTTTTATAGTAAAATTTATAAATTATCATCGATGTTGAGCTAGTTTAGTCACGATACCTCACTCACCACTAAGGTGGGTACTAGGCATAACAACTGCTTAAAAGGGAAGTGGGGCCACAAAAATAAATGTTAAGAAATACTGCTCTACAACATGTATTAAGCACTCCTTTCTAATTTGCTAAACATTAGCAATGTGCATGTGTATTATCATCATCATCATCATCGTTTAACATCCGCTTTCCATGCTAGCATGGGTTGGACGATTTTGACTGAGGGCTGGTGAGCCAGATGGCTGCACCAGGCTCCAATCTTAATCTGGCAGAGTTTCTACAGCTGGATGCCCTCTCTAATGCCAACCACTCCGAGAGTGTAGTGGGTGCTTTTTACGTGCCACCGGCATGGGGGCCAGTCAGGTGGTACTGGCAACGACCTCGCTCAAATCTTTTTACACATGCCACCGGCACAGGTGATGATCACACTCGAATGGTGCCCTTTTTACGTGCCACGGGTACGAAGCCAGTTGATATGCATATTTATATGTATATTACACACACACACTTGTATTTTTCTACTTGTTTCAGTCATTAAACTGCAGCCAAGCTGAGGCTCTGACTTGAAAGATTTAGTCAAAAAAGATGTCTCCAGTATTTATTTTTAAGTTTGGTATTATTTCTGTCAGACATTTTTCTTTTTGTTTTTGCTGAACCGCTAAGTTATAGACATGTAAAGAGATAATGCAGTTTGTCCATCAGTTCCACTTTCTCATGCTTGCATTGGATTAGATAGAATTTGTTGTGGTAGATTTTCTATGGCCAGCGGCTTTTCCTGTTGCCAATCCACCATTGTTTCAAAGCCAGGCAATATTTCCCCATGACTAGACATGTTTTTGTGGAAGATTGGAAACAAATGTCATACACTGTTAGTATGACAGCGACTTTTGTTTACAACTGTCAGTTGATGTCAAGATGAGGAGTCACCAATAAACACACACATGCACGATGAGCTTCTTTCAGTTTCTATCATCAAATCCACTCACAAGGATTTGGTCAACCTAAGACTTTCATAGGAGACACTTGCCCAAGTGTCTCCTATGAGCTCAAGTCTCCATGTTTGGGAAGCAAACTAAATAACCACACAGCCATACCTGTGCATATACATATATATATATATATATATATATATATATATATATATATAATATATATATATATATATACATATATATATATATATGTGTATGTGTGTGTGTATAGGGAGAGTTTACGAAAAAAACAAAAGACGAAGACAGGTGGTGTACAAAACAAACAGATGTATTAGTATAACGCTCAGGAATAGAAAAAGTCTTTTACGTTTTGAGCCTACGCTCTTCTACAGAAAGGGACACAGAAAAAACAAGAAGAGAAAAAAAATGTGTGTAGTGGCTAACGATCTATCATGGCGACTGACTCGGAATATATATATATAAATTAGAGAAGAACCACCATGTAGCAATTCAACAATGATATACTTAAATCATACCATGTAGGAAAAAATTAAAGATACGATAAAACATTTACCTAGAACTAAAAGTATGAAATAATAAATATATAGTATATAATTAGTATGCATGTATGTTTGTATGTATGTATCTATTTACTAATTATATACTACTTATTTATTATTTCGTACTTTATTTAGTTCTAGGTATATGTTTTATTGTATCTTTCATTTTTTCTATAAGGTATGATTTAAGTATATCATTGTTGAATTGCTACATGGTGGTTCTTTTCTAATTTATATACATCATCATCATCATCATCATCATCATCGTTTAGCGTCCGTTTTCCATGCTAGCATGGGTTGGACGGGTCAACTGGGGTCTGTGAAGCTGGAAGGCTTCGTCATGTATTATATATTGTGAAATTTGATTTAGTATTACTAAATTGAATTTTTCCCTGTAAGTTTGGAATTATATTCCCTAATATTATTATTATTATTATTATTATTATTATTATTATTATTATCATTATCATTATTATATATATATACTAGCAGTATCGCCCAGCGTTGCTCGGGTTTGTAAGGGAAATAACTATATAAGCATTTTTAGAGAGTTATAGCCAAAAAATAGTAAAAAAATGCATTAAAAATGGAAAAAAAATTATGGTAAATTTTTTTTAAATCGTTGACTCATCGTAGACATTTTTAGAGAGTTACTTCCCTCATATAATAGCGAAAAAATGCATTAAAATGGAAAAAAATGATGGTAAATTTTTTTTTAAATCATAGACTCATCGTAGACATGCGCTAATACCCAGAAGGGCTCAATATGAATCACAACTATAAGATTAAACTGCACCGCAAAATGTGGGAGTAGTTAGGAATCTAAATCATAGGAGACAGACACACAACTTGACTTTTATATATAAAGATATATATATATATATATATATATATGGATGGAGATGGATAGATAGATAGATACATACATACATACACACACAAATAGATAGTGTGTACTTGGTGCTTTTATCATTCTACTGGCACTATTGAGCCACATGGTGATCTCAACAGTACCGGTGCCACAAAAGAAAATCCATAACACACTGTAAAGCGGTTGGCATTAGGATGAGCATCCAGCAGTAGAAACCATGCCAAAACAGACACTGGAATATGACGCAGTCCTTCACTCATTGGATCCTTGTTAAACTGCCCAACACATGCCAGAATAGAACACGAATGTTAAATGATGATGATGAAAGTGACTTCAAAGTTACAGCTTGCTCATCTTCATTGGACAGAGTGATGAAAGTGAGAAGCTGTGTGACTTCAAAGTCACTATCAACCTTTCCATTATAAAAGTTAATATATATGTAACGGGATGGTTTACGAAAATAAACAAAAGATGAAGGCACGTGGAGTACAAACAAACAAATGTATTAGTATGGCGCTCAGGAATAGAAATAGAACAAGTCTTTTATGTTTCGAGCCTACGCTCTTCGACAGAAAGATACACAGAAAAAAACAAGGAGAGAAAAAAATGCGAGTAGGAGCTAATGATCTATCATGGCGTTCTGACTTAATATATATGTACTCTACTAAAATGTATTTAGTAATCATACAGTTTTATGTTAAATTGTCTTTATACATAATCTGACATAAAAGCAAACATTAATAAATACATCATCATCGTCGTCGTCGTCATTTAACGTCCACTTTCTATGCTGGCATGGGTTGGATGGTTTGACTGAGGACTGGCAAGCTAGAAGGCTGTACCAGGCTCCAATCTGATTTGGCAGAGTTTCTACAGCTGGATGCCCTTTCTAATGCCAACCACTCTGAGAGTGTAGTGGGTGCTTTTTACATGCCACCAGCATGAGGGCCAGTCAGGTGGTACTGGCATCAACCATGCTTGAATGGTGCTTTTTATGTGCCACCAGCATGGGAGCCAGTCAGGCAACACTGGCAATGACCACGCTCGAATAATGCTTTTTACGTGCCACCGGCACAGGTGCCAGTCAGGCAGTACTGGCATCGGCCACAACAATAACTTCACTTGACTACACACATAAATATGTATATGCGTAGTGTGTTTATGTGTGCATGCGTGTCTGTGTGTGTATGTGTGTGTGTATGTGTGTGTTAGTGTGTGTGTATATATCATTGCTATTATGTTAAACTGTCGTATGTCCAAGTCAGGCCAAATGCGTTTTTCTTTCAATATCTATTTTTGCTTGCAATAGCCAATTCTTTTGGTCAAACTATCGTATCTCCAGCTGCTTCAGATGCCAAGACATCAAAAATTGTTAAAGTGTAGTACAACAGTTTTGCTACGGAGTGGTGAAACTATTTTTCCATTTTCTGAAAAAGCAACATTTTTGGACTTACGATACTTTTGCAAAATAGCAACAACAACAACAACACACACACACACTCATGAATATGTATATATAGAAATGTAGAGAAGAATCAAACTGAGCAACCAAGTTATGCAATTAACAAAAATGAGTTACAGTGCAGCTAATTAGAAAGTCAATTAGTTTAGATGAGAGCTTGTAAACTATACAAATAAATGTAAGCTAGCTATAAGCAGCAAGCAGAAACAGCGATCTACGCATATGCACCATAACTAGAACTTGCAAATGAATAAAGGACTGTTTCTATGAAGTCTTTCTTGCAGGCGACCTCATTAACAGACAACAGTGACCTCGTTCTCAAGGCTGATCATCATAATACAAGGCTCTTTAAGTTCCATGGTGCAAATGACCCAACAATTTGAAACACTAACTTCAGGAAATTTGGCTACCCTCTAATCACCTAAAAATTCAGGCAAATATAAAAGCCAGATATATTTCATACATACCAGAAAACAAAATAAATAAGTGGTTGTGAATGCTAAATTTTTAACTAGTGAAGAATTTCAACTCAAAGAATTTCAGACTGACAATTATTAATAGCAGAGTAAGGGTTAGTGGAAGCACTCCGTCGGTTACGACGATGAGGGTTCCGGTTGATCCGATCAACGGAACAGCCTGCTCGTGAAATTAACGTGTAAGTGGCTGAGCACTCCACAGACACGTGTACCCTTAACGTAGTTCTCAGGGATATTCAGCGTGACACAGAGAGTGACAAGGCCGGCCCTTTGAAATACAGGTACAACAGAAACAGGAAGTAAGAGTGAGAGAAAGTTGTGGTGAAAGAGTACAGCAGGGATCACCACCATCCCCTGCCGGAGCCTCGTGGAGCTTTAGGTGTTTTCGCTCAATAAACACTCATAACACCCGGTCTGGGAATCGAAACCGCGATCTTATGACCGCGAGTCCGCTGCCCTAACCACTGGGCCATTGCGCCTCCACAGTAAGGGTTAGATAGAGTCTAGGACAAAAGACAGTTGAAGAAGGAATGAAATCTGAAAGATCCTTCAGCAAGACACTGCTTTAAAGTACTTGGTAGCATGTGTGTGAAGATGGAGGATGTGATAGAGGGCTTCATATGTAGGAAGAGTACAGAGGAGTGGCTGTGTGGTAAGTAGCTTGCCTACCAACCACATGGTTCCGGGTTCAGTCCCACTGCGTGGCACCTTGGGCAAGTGTCTTCTGCTATAGCCTCGGGCCGACCAATGCCTTGTGAGTGGATTTGGTAGACAGAAACTGAAAGAAGCCTGTCGTATATATGTATATATATATATATATATATTATGTGTGTGTATATGTTTGTGTGTCTGTGTTTGTCCCCCTAGCATTGCTTGACAACCGATGCTGGTGTGTTTACATCCCCGTCACTTAGCTAGCGGTTCGGCAAAAGAGACCGATAGAATAAGTACTGGGCTTACAAAGAATAAGTCCCGGAGTCGATTTTCTCAACTAAAGGCGGTGCTCCAGCATGGCCACAGTCAAATGAATGAAACAAGTAAAAGAGTAAAAGAGTAAGTAGTTAGCAGCAAAAGTACATATAAATTCTTTGAACGTTCAGTGAGTTTCCTGGAGGTAATTGATAGCTTCTGTAACCTAGGTGACCTAGTTAGAGCTTAGTATCCAGAGTAAGAAAGCGTTGGTAAAAGTTGAGTTCTTCAACTGTCAACAAAGGGAAATGTCTCTCTGACAGAAAGAGCAGATTGTGTGATGCCTAAGTATGAAGTGTGATTTTGCATGGTAGAGAAGCATAGTTATTTAATGGAGAGGGTGAAAAGAAAGGAAGCTGGCATGCTCTGCTGGATGTCTGATGTTAGAGTACATGAAGGACATGACAGAGTACAAATAAGCCGAGAGAAAGGGAAGGTGCTATAGGAGTCAAGTACAGAGTGTAAGAAAGAAAACTGAGATATTGCACATGACAGATGATGAATTGGCGAAGAAGTGCCAAGTAATTCAAGTGGATAGAATATGAGAGAGGAAGACATGATGAAAGCTGATCTCAGGATTCGGAACTTCATGAAAGAAATGACTAAGGACCACGAGTGAAGAGACACTGTTGGAAAAGATCTGTATGTGTGCGTGTGTATGTGTGTGTGTATATATATATATTTCGTTTTTGGATTTGGTTTGCAAGATTCTTTACATGAGTCGTGTGTTGAAGCATATTCTGTTGTGTCTGGGGAGAGTCATTTTCTTATTGTGCCTTATTATTTCACCAGTAAAATTTCCACTTTTTTTTCTTATTTTTATTGTCCTAAAACTTTTGTTGCGTCTTTCAACCTTTTGAGAGTCAAAACTATTGAAAAGGTTGAAAGACGCAATGAAAATTTTAGGACAATAAAAAAGTGGAAATTTTACCGGTGAGTGTGTTAAATAATTAGGCACAATAAGAAAATGACTCTCCCCAGACACAACAGCGATGTGTAGCAACATCTGATAGACTGGTCGGTCACGGTGATATATACATATATATATATATATATATATATATATACATACATATATATATCAGAGGTGACTCCAGGTCATCAGCGTCACTTGGACTCATCACAGATTTCGCATAAGACACATGCCTGCTTGAAGAATTTCCCCTTTTTCCACAATATTTCTAGCCCCAAATGACATTTCTTATATCTAGCACTATGTATTTCTCCATTTCTAAGTTGAAGGTAAAAAATAAAGCTACCCTGCAAAACACAACTGGTCTTTACACACAGACACACACAATAACATCAATCAAACAACAACAGCAGAGTGCACAACAATCATCAGCACTCTGTCACCCGTTAGTCTTTTATACCTACCAGGCTTGTTTGTATTAGCCTGAGTTGCTGGATGATTTTTCATACCTTTAAGAATATTGTAAAATGGAAACTTTCTATAGACTGGAATTTAAATCCTAATCTCTACAGAACTTTATTGTTACAAGAAAACACTGAATTTGAATTACTTTTAATTTTTACGATTATAGACAACAACTCGGGATGTAACTTCTGAGCCTGAGTCAGGCATGGGTGAATGATATTGAGAGAAGATCTGCTACAAATGATATTTTTTAACACGGGGCACCTTTAAGACAACTGCCAGATGCTGAACGAAAATAAATGAACTGCGATCAGGCTCAATAAAAGGAGACCGACTAATTGGCTGCAATTACATACTTGAAGTCACTGTTGGCAGAAATTGAATCACCTTGCATAAACATGTTCATTTTACTAAATTTCTGCTCAGGCTAAGCCTGAACAGCCCATGTGCCAGTATCAACACTGATATATCTATATATATATATACACATATATATACATCATCATCATCATAATCGTTTAACGTCCACTTTCCATGCTAGCATGGGTTGGATGATTTGACTGAGGACTGGTGAACTAGATGGCTGCACCAGGCTCCAATCTTGATCTGGCAGAGTTTCTACAGCTGTATGCCCTTCCTAACGCCAACCACTCTGAGAGTGTAGTGGGTGCTTTTACATGCCACTCGCACGAGGACCAGTCAGGCGGTACTGGCAACGGCCACGCACAAATGGTGTTTTTTATGTGCCACCTGCACAGGAGCCAGTCCAGCAGCACTGGCAACAACCTCGTTCGAATGTATATGTATATATATATATATATAGGGAGAGCTTACAAAAAAAACAAAAGACGAAAACAGGTGGTTTACAAAACAAACAGATGTATTAGTATAATGCTCAGAAATAGAAAAAGTCTTTTACATTTCGAGCCTACGCTCTTCTATAGAAAGGGACACAGAAAAAACAAAGAGAGAAACAAGGAGAGAAAAAAATGTGTGTAGTGGCTAACGATCTATCATGGCGTCATATATATATATTTAAGAAGAAGTAAAAAAAGGGATTAAAAAGTATATTTAAGTACATGTGTGTGTATTACATTGTCATATTTGTGACCCATGACCCCAGCGAACATGACAACTTTGCTGGGTGTGATAATAACCATGTTCTTATTATTGCAATGTAGTTACTGATTCCATGATTGCAGTTGAATATGAATTTCTGTTATTCTATTATTCTATTATTAGTTTCAGCCAGAGGCTGTGCCCATGTTAAGGCACCAGCATTGAAATAAATATGAAATATCCATTTGCAAAACTAAATTCAAGATTACATTACTGCATTATTTAATAATTATCTGCTAATGAAGGTGTATGACCTCATCACCTCACGATTGTAAGATTGTGAGTTTGATTGGTGAACCCAGCAAGGACTTATATCCTTGAGCAAAATACTTTATTTCACATTTCTCCAGTTCATGCAGCTGAAAAATTAGTACTTGTCTAGTGCTAGTATAGTCCTCTCTCTCTCCTTCCAGCTGTCATATCCTGGATGTGAAAGTTGAGAGAATGTCAGTGTTTGTCCATGGCCACATGGTTAATTAAAGTACTCAGCAAAAATATAGCATATAGCTACCTAGTCATACACGTTCGTGAGTGACAGCAATAGTTTCAACTTATGACAGAGCAAAAGTAATCACGTATTTTACAGAAGTTATGCTTGCTATTATTATTTTCAGCAATCTACTTTCTTTTGTAGTTGTGCAGACAAGTTTTCAAGTTAACTGTTGTAATGCAAATACCATTGAATTAGATATTAACAATGAAGTAAGTGGATGGTCTTACAAATTGATAAATTGTGTTATAAATGATATAAAGAAAGTTGTCAGATCATATAAGGTGAGAAAATCTCAAACTTTCAATCAATATCTTTTTCTGTTAGTAAAGTTCAGTGATGTAACAAGGGCTGTTAATGAGAAAATATATTTTATTTTCTTACGGAAAGAGTAATATAGCATCTGGTGTACATGACTTGTTGCTTGTAGCTAATGTCTTTTTGCAGCTGCCTGGACTGAAGTTAAAAGTGTGTCCCAGTTTTTCCCATTATCATAATGATATGTCTTTATCCATGATCCAGTTTTGCCCTGCCTAAGGAACAAGCAACATGGGAAATCTCCAGAGTAACAGACCAATGCTTAGGCATTGTCCATGATCCCTGCTGGCATAGGTTGGACCGATATCTATACATATATAGTGCGAATGTGTGTGAGTGTTTGTGCATGTGCGTATCATTATCATCATCATCATTATCAACATCATTTAACAGCCATACTCCATGCTGGCATGGGTTAGTCAGTTTAACAGGATCTGATTGATCTCAAGATTGTATTGTACTCCAATATCTGCTTATTGCAGGGGTTTCCTAATATCAACCAATTTACAGCATATATTAGGTGCATTTTTCATGGCACCAGCACCAATGATGTCACCAGGAAGTCTGCAAGATTAAGATCCCCTTTGACAGAGTGGGACTACAGAAGAGGGGAAGGTAGCTTTATGCTATGGAACAAGGGGTTCAAAGTGAAAGAGAAGTGGGAAGAATAAAACAGCTTTCTTGTTGTAGAGGAGCTACATGACTAGTGGTATAAATAAGAGTGCATTTTGCATCAAAATCCAATATGAGAGTGGCTCTCATGACATTTACCACAGTATAGTTTGTTCTAATAGAACGTTCACGTTTAAGTGGTGATAAATATTACCTCATGGTATAATAAATATTTTTTAACAAGCTCACTGGTTGATCACAACACCAGCACCTGTTCTGAGAGTGTCCATCACTGACAAGACCAAGGTAGGTTGAAATCGCATGTCTAGTTAGTGATATAAGCATTTTGGACCAAAAAGCCAATAAGAGAGTTTCTCTCATGGTAAGTACCACAGTATAGTCTGTTCTAAAAGAACATCCATGTTTAAGTAGAGATAAATATTATCTCTTGGTATCAATACTACCTCTGTTGCTAACATACATGTTTTTAACAAGCTCTCTGGTTACTTATGACACCAGTGCCTGTTTCGGAACTGCTATTCTATATATCTCTGGCAGAAGTGTGATAGGGGACAGGAGAACGGGAAGTGTGGGTGGGTAGAGGTTGTCAGAGTGTATGGGGGAGTGAGAGCTGGTTAGAGGTAGGGAATTGGTGAGAAAGTGATTATTGTGAAGGACACGTGTTGAGGAGTGATAAACAGAAGAGGGGAAAGTAGGTGACAACTAGAAGTTGGGGATGATTTGAGGAGTGACCAGTGTTACATGAGTTAGGAAGAAGGTAGGTGAGAGAAGGTGGCTGATGATGCAGTAAAAATGGGACGGGGTAGGGCGGAGAGCAACAGACTACTACTACTAATAATAATAATGATGACAGGGGTAGAAAGAAAGAAGATGGGAGAAAAGGAGAGAAAGAGAGAGATGACATGTGGTTAGGGTGATTGGAAAAGTGTGGGATAGGCATAATGAATGGAGGGAGGGGGAGATGTATGATGGCGGAGGAGAGATAATTTGGTGGCACAGGAGTGTGATCACTGTAAAATGTGGGTTGAGAGGATAGTATTAAGAATGAAAGGTGTGGGCATCTGTGTGTGTGTGTGTGTGTGTGTGTGTAAGTATATATATATATCTATATATATGTATATGTAAAAAAATACAAACTGGGACAAGAACGCAAAACATTTAGAAGACGATACAAAAAACATGGATGGGACATTCGAAGCCTTCAATCTTCAGTCAAGAAACGGATCATCCTCGCAATTTCGGCTGATTAATCTTGAGATTGCTCCGATCCGGCCAGCCCCAAGGAAAAACTAAGCTACGAGCATTAGATTTCTTGGAAAAAGGATCGAATGTATACGAAACAGGGACAGAAAAATGGACGATGCCACACGAATATAAATACAAAAAGCAATAATAGTAATAACAGGACATATATATATATATATGATTAATAATATCAGGGTAATAAAAATTTGAGAAATTTTTACTGCCAGTAGCCTAGCATATAGAAAAATTAGTCAATAGACTATATATTATTCATAAAAAATACAGTGTAGATTAAAACACATTAAGAGGTTTCCATCATAGGAATCCTTTATGGTAAAAAGAACAGCTAAAGTTCAAACCGGATAAATTCTTGAAGGGAATAAAAAATAAAAACATTTGCTCTTTGGTGTCTCTGTTGATGAAGACTTCACCTGGTAAATTATTTTATTTACTAAAATAAGTCAGAAACCATGGTCCAGGAAAGATATGGTAAATGTTTTTATTTTTCATTCCCTTTGAGAATTTATCCCTAATTAGTAGTTTGGACTTTAGCTGTTCTTTCTAGTGTAAAGGATTCCTATGATGGAAGCCTCTTAATGTGTTTAAATGTACACTGTAATATATATATATATATATATATTATATATATATATATATATATATATAATATATATATATATATATATATATATATATATATATATATATATATATATATAATTAATATGAATAGCTATGTACAATATAAAACCATAACAGAAAAACTTAATCATTACTAATTGTGACTAAGGATACTGAATAGCACCTATATAACTAGAAATAAGAATTAACCCCTAGAGCTACACTGAGTTAAACCCTTAAGGCTACACTGCAATTAACAGACAAAATTAGTCAAGTCCAGTGGTTTTCCAGCTTTGCTCATGGGTGGTTATCTCCCTTGTCAATGTACATAAAAGTGCACTTATGCAACTTTAAGGGTTTAACTCTTATTCCTAGCAACTCATTAACTCTGTGTGGACTGCTGTCTAGACCACACACACACACATATACTCTTTACTCTTTTACTTGTTTCAGTCATTTGACTGCGGCCATGCTGGAGCACCACCTTTAATCGAGCAACTCGACCCCGGAACTTATTCTTTTGTAAGCCCAGTACTTATTCTATCAGTCTCTTTTGCTGAACTGCTAAGTGACGGGGACGTAAACACACCAGCATCGGTTGTCAAGCAATGCTAGGGGGACAAACACAGACACACAAACACACATACACATATATATATATACATATATACGACGGGCTTCTTTCAGTTTCCGTCTACCAAATCCACTCACAAGGCTTTGGTCGGCCCGAGGCTATAGTAGAAGACACTTGCCCAAGGTGCCATGCAGTAGAATTGAACCCGCTACCATGTGGTTGGTAAACAAGCTACTTACCACACAGCCACTCCTGCGCCTATATATACAGAAAAAATTTAATTGTCACTAATTATGACTAAGGGTCTTGAATATTACCGATATTGCTAGGAATAAGAGTTAAAACCTTAAAGCTGCAGAAGTGCACTTTTATATATATTGACAAGGGAGATAACCACCAATGAGCAAAGCTGGAAAACCACTGGACTAGACTAAGTTAGTCTGTTAATTGCAGTGTAGCCTTAAAGGTTTAGCTCAGTGTAGCTCTAGGGCAGTGGTTTTCAACTAGGGTTCCGCGGAACCTTAGGGTTCCGCCAGTACAGTGCAGGGGTTCCGCAAGAAGTTACAAAACTGCTAAAATCAGCAGTAATTTTTAAGTCTCCTGTGCAGATATGTGTGCATAAGACTATCAAATTATTGCACAGGGGTTCCTCGAGCCAGTGGAATGTTTCCTTGGGGTTCCGCTCCAGCAAAACGTTTGAAAAGCACTGCTCTAGGGGTTAAAAAAGTATAAGCCTTTCATATCAACAATTACTTACATATAACAGAAGCGACATAAATGAATAATGTGGTTATATATGCATAAATATCATATAGAAACTAGGTTGTGTGTGTGTGTGTCAGTTAGATAACCTGACTCATATACAAGATATGTACATGTGTAATGACATTCATTCATTCATTCATGTCACTTCTGTCATACCTGAGTGATTTTTGACACGAAAATTTTTTTATTTGTTAATTACCTTCACTTATATATATAGTAAACAGAAGAAATGGACAGCTATACTTTATTTATAAGTTTGTGTTTACAGAACTTACTCTCTCTCTCTCTCTCGCTGTATGTGGGTGTATTTATATGTGTGTCACCAACTGTCACTTGTTTCCAAGCAAAGTAATAAATTTCCCAGTCTACTGAGCCACAAACAGCCCAAACATGTTCGCAGTGAGAACTGGTGACAAATGACTCTGTATGAATGAGCCTTTCGTTTACTAAAACTGTGCAACATGTCAAAAAAGCTTTGGATGTGTTTTTGCAGTTGACTGTGAGAGAACAACACTGTCACCTAAGCTGTTGTTTACCACCAGCAAACTCATAGGAAAACCTGAACTCACACACACACACACACACACACACACACACACACACACACACACACACACACACACACACATACACACACACACACAAATACACACACACACATGCACACACACACAAACACCCATGCACACACACACACACGCACAAACAGGCGTGCATGCATACACACACACACACACACACAAATACACACATAACATACATGCATACACACACATACATACTCACATGCACACACACAAACATGCACAGAAACACACACACAAACACCCATGCACACACACACACACACACACACAAAGAGGCGTGCATGCACACACATACACACACACAGAGAAGAAATGGATAACTCAAAACGTCATCACACATTTCAATATGTTATTTGATGGCAGCTGTATTGTTTATTACAGGAAACTAACGGCTCATCAATAAATTCATTTAACCATAAAATCCAACATCTCATAAGGATATAGCCTTTTGACCTCTCCCTTTTTAGTATATTCATACATTAATTTAGTTGCCTTCACAGTTATGGTGTTTGATTAGACACAAGTTTTAATATCTCCATCCCAGTTTGAAAATCCCTATTTCGGTCAGCTTATTTAGAGGATTTTTATCGTCATAGATATAGATTGATTGCATTTTGCTGAATGAGAGCTGGATATCACCAGAAGAAGGGGTTTACACAACAATGCATATTTATATGATGTTGTATATGTTATGTTATGTATTTTGCATTGGGAAGGACAATAGGTGGACAATTAGGGTGATGGAATGGACACCAAGACACTGGACAAGATCAAGAGGTTGACCAAAGACAAGATGGTGAGATAATCTCATTCGCTACATGGTCATGACTGGTCAGAGACAGACAGTGATAGAAAGAGACCAGGGAGGGGTTCCTCCCTCAGGAATGATGAAGCCCTGGATAGGGAATAAGTAACCATGTAACTGAAATGTGTGTAGTGATGTTTAGAGCTATTCACACCTTTTGTTTTCTAAAAGATACTCTGTGTAATAATAAGCACCAATTATACCTTTGATACATACACAGATTTCCAGGATACTTGGGGCTATTAAACAACTCATTAACTCAGGTCATGACTGGTCATGAACAACTCATTAACTCAGTATGGACCACTGTCCTGACCAGCACAAAGAATATGTTCAATTGTTTTGAATTTGGAAATAAGGACATCAAGAACTATAATACTACTTAATAGACAATCCCCAATAAAATGTGCCATAGAATTAGAGAATAAAATATGCCATAGAATTAGAGAATAAAATGTGCTGTAGAATTAGAGAATAAAATGTGAAAAGAATTAGAGAATAAAATATGCCGTAGAATTAGAGAATAAAATGTGCCCTAGAATTAGAGAATTGTCAGGATGAACAAAATACAATTCCAATACACTATATACTCTAGCTTACATAGCAACACAAACTCAAGGAATACAGAAACATACAATATTATCCATCAAAACATTCCATTACTGAAGCAAGATCCATGGATGAAAAATGCATTTGAAACATTCAAAATAATTAAAAGCAAAAGACAACCAAAATCTATGAAGAAATTATTGATCCATGCCAAATTGCCTTTCCAGAACACAACTCCAGTAGCTAAAAAGTGTAGTTGCCCTAACTACAGAACCTGCATCAACCTTATACAAGACATAACCCTACAAATTCAGATCAGGACATATCTTCCTTGCAAAAAGAAATCACTTCACCAGCTTATCAACGAATGTAATCTCTTACTGTTAAATGTAAAGGTTGTAAGGAAGATTATATAGGACAAACAAAACTTTGAGAACCAAATTCACTATCCATAAGCAACAAATACAATAGCAGACAGGTTTTTCTAAACACTTTATGCAACAAAGAGAACCAAAGAGAACAAAGACATTTCCACAAAGAAGAGAACCATGAAATTCTTAATCTTCTCACTTTATCTTTGTTCCTATAAAACAACAGATGAAGTACAGATAAATAAAAAAAATCATCATCATCATCATTTAACGTCCGCTTTCCATGCTAGCATGGGTTGGACGATTTGACTGGGGACTGGTGAACCAGATGGCTGCACCAGGCTCCAATCTTGATCTGGTAGAGTTTCTACAGTTGGATGCCCTTCCTAATGCCAACCACTCCAAGAGTGTAGTGGGTGCTTTTAGGTGCCACCGGCATGAGGGCCAGTCTGGCAGTACTGGCAACGGCCCTGCTCCAATGGTGTTTTTTATGTGCCACCTACACAGGAGTCAGTCCAATGGCACTGGCAATGACCTCGCTCAAATTATTTTGCTCATCTGCCACCAGCACAAGTGCCAGTAAAGTAACGCTGGTAATGATCACACTCAAATGGTGCTTTTTACACGCCACTGGCACGGAAGCCAGACAGCATGTTTATTAAACAATATAAACACAACCTAATAAGCTATATTGTATAAGCATGGTCACAGGTCCCTAAAATTCGAAATCCTAAAACCTTGTTTGGAAATCACCAATGAAATCTTTCTCAAAAAAAAAAAAAAAATCAACCTCCATCCCCCCAAAACCTGTAAAAAAAAAAAGAAAAAAACCCAAGTTTCCAGATTATACTGACTTCATCAAAGGATATATTAATAGCCTTGTTTGGACAGAACTGATAACCCATTTGGCATCAGCATTATAATGCTTAAAATTTGGTAATGCAACATGGCATTAAGGAATCTTTAGAAGAACTGCCACACAAAACATGGGATAAGATTTTCCATATTCCATTACTTTTGAAACTTAAAATATATTTGTGAAACCAGTTTGGTAATTGTATACTCTTTTACTTGTTTCGGTCATTTGACTGTGGCCATGCTGGAGCACCGCCTTTGGTCGAGCAAATCAACCCCAGGACTTATTCTTTGTAAGCTTAGTACTTATTCTATCAGTCTCTTTTTGCCGAACTGCTAAGTTACGGGGATGTAAACACACCAGCATCGGTTGTCAAGTGATGTTGAGAGGACAAACACAGACACACAAACATATACACACACACATACATACATACACACACATTCTTTCAGTGTCCGTCTACTAAATCCACTCACAAGGCTTTGGTTGGCCCGAGGCTATAGTAGAAGACACTTGCCTTGCCCAAGGTGCCACGCAGTGGGAGTGAACCCAGAACCATGTGATTGGTAAGCAAGCTACTTACCACACAGCCACCCCTGCACTGTATATTAATTTTCATGAAATAAATTTTCTTAAATTGCATTTTCAGCACTTTTCTTTTCTTTATACTTCTTACTCATGTGGAAAACTGCATTTTCCTACACTTTCTCTGTGTGTGTAAGAGAGAGAGGGGGAAAGAGAGAGAGGGGGAAAGAGAGAGAGAGCTCACCTTATTAAATGTTTGTGTGTCTTTATTTCTGTGTGTGGAAAGGTGTAAACGGGGGAGGGGAAAATAATGGGTTTGTTTTGATTTGCTACAATAGCCAAACAGCATAACAAAGTGTGTCATACAGTGTGACTCAAAATTATGAGTGTGTACTGACATAGGTCATGACATTGGAAATTTAGGGGTCAAGGTAAATAAAGGGGAAAGAATAGGAGCTGACTGTGCTTCACAAGGTGAAGGCAGGGGACTTATTATTTGTATAAGTAGACCTCGTGCAGTAATGATGGTGATGGTAAGGCTGTTGGTTATGTTGTGTGGCTATTTTCATGTTAATACCGAGAGATTTGTTTTGCGGGTGGGAGTGGGGTGTCACTACTCCTAACCGACTATTTCATTTATATGAGATAAGTACCTTGCATATGTGGGTGGATATATATTTGTGCAAGTATGTGTGTGCAAGTGTGTTTGTATTTATTTATATAGTCCAATATGTATACACACAAATACAAACACATATATACATATAGTTGACTCCAAAAGTCTCTTACACTCATGCCAAACACACACACATACACGCACATGCACACACACACACACACACACACACACACACACACACACACATTTTCTGAAGTCAAATATCTTATAGTTACATTGTGTCAGTTGCTATTCATTTTACTGTGTTACACATTCTACTTTTGTGCATATCTTAGTTGCTTATTGATAAATGAGCACAAAGAATTTAAACACACACACATATACACATACACATGCATACATTCATGCGTATATACATACAGACACATGCATGCACATATACATATTTCAAAATAGATATAGACAGTTTGGCATTAGGAAAGCCATCAAGCTGTAGAAACTGCCAGATCAAGATTGGAGTCTGGTGCAGCCATCTGGTTCGCCAGTCCTCAGTCAAATCGTCCAACCCATGCTAGCATGGAAAGCGGACATTAAATGATGATGATGATGATGATGATGAGATCAATACATAGACAGATAAACAGAAAGAGAGAGAGAGAGATTATTTACATCTGTCTATCTGTTTCTTTCTTTCTCAATATATATATATATATATATATTAAATTCATAAGGATATAGTGAACAAACGTCCTACTTGTTCAAACAACTTTATAATATCCTCATACCATCGCATTAATGAAAATAAATACATATTAAAATAACAGGGTATCCAACATATAAATCCCCAAAGCATAAATATATATATGTATACATATGTGTATGTGTATATATATATATATATATATATATATATATAGTTGAAAAATTTTGTTGTAGGTATAAATATACCATAAACAAATATAAAAAATCGAGGAAAAAGAGGATGTTGAATCAAAATTAGATTTAATATAAAATTGGATTCAATACATCATGCCACATTTCCAGTCATCGAAATTGATTTTGATTTTGATTTGATTTCACTTGCCTCAACAGGTCTTCACAAGCAGAGTTTAGTGTCCAAAGAAGGAAAAGGTATGCATTAGTGGGCTGGTTATGCTCCTGGCATAGGCCACAAGGTCATGGTCTCATTTGGCTTGCCAGGTCTTCTCAAGCGCAGCATATTTCCAAAAGGCTCAGTCACTAGTCATTGCCTCGGTGAGGCCTAATGTTCAAAGGTCGTGCTTCACCACTTCATCCCAGGTCTTCCTGGGTCTACCTTTTCCACAGGTTCCCTCAACCGCTAGGATGTGGCAGTTTTTCACACAGCTATCCTCATCCATTCTCGCCACATGATCATACCAGCACAGTTGTCTCTCTTGCACACTACATCTGATGCTTCTTAGGTCCAACTTTTCTCTTAAGGTACTTACACTCTGTCAAGTATGCATACTGACATTACACATCTATCGGATCATACTGGCTTCATTCCTCACGAGCTTACGCATGTCCTCAGCAGTCACGGCCCGTGTTTCACTGCCATGCAGCTTTGCTGTTCGCACACATGCGTCATACAGTCTACCTTTTACTCTGAGCGAGAGGCCCTTTGTCACCAGCAGAAGTAAGAGCTCTCTGAACTTTGCCCAGGCTATTCTTATTCTAGCAGTGACACTTTCAGCTCACCCTCCCCTGCTACTGATGTGGTTACCTAGGTAACAGAAGCTATCAACTACTTCCAGATTTTTTTTCTCTGGAACGTGATGGAAGTTGTTCTCTGCACATTTTCAGTGTTTATTGCTCCTGAGCATCTGCCACATACAAAAACTATCTTCCCAGTTAGCCTTCTTTTGATATTGCTACACCTCTTACCTGTCCATAGCTTACACTGGGTACATCTTATAGAGTTTCTACCTATGCCTTTTCTATAGACCAAGCAGGGCCACTACCTGAAGGGATTTGTTGTTTGTCTGCCTTCCTACTTATTAGTACTTTGGTTTTAGCTAGGTTGACTCTAAGGCCCTTGTTTCCACATCTGAAACTTCTCCTCTAGTTCTGATTGTGACTCAGCAATTAGAGCAAGGTCGTCAGCATAGAGGAGCTCCCAGGGGCATCCTGTCTTGAATTCCTCTGTTATTGCCTGGAGGACTATGATAAATAGGAGGGGGCTGAGGACTGAACCTTGGTGGACCCCTACCTCCACCCGGAATTCTTCACTGTACTCATTGCCAACCCTCACCTGACTGACAGCGTCCCTGTGCATGGCTTGCACTAGCTCTCACTAACCATTCATCTATCCCTAGTTTCCTCATTGACCACCAGATAAGGGATTGGGGAACCCTGTCAAAGGCTTTCTCCATGTCAACAAAAGCCAGGTACAGAGGTTTATCTTTGGCCAGGTATTTCTCTTGCAGCTGTCTTACCAGAAATATGGCATCAGTGGTGCTTTTCCCTGGCATGAACCCAAACTGCATCTCATCTAAACTGACTCTCTCCCTAATTGGTTGGGCTATGACCTTCTCTATGACCTTCATTACCTGATCCAATAACTTGATACCCCTGTAATTATTTGTATCTAAAGCATCACCTTTACCTTTGTAGCAGTTGACTATTATGCTGCTACACCAGTCATTGGGTATGACTCCTTCGTGTATCACCTGGTTAACTATACGGCTGACTTCCTTTGATATTGCTGCACCTCTTATCTGTCCATAGCTTACACAGGGTACATCTTATAGAGTTTCTACCTACGCCTTTTCTACAGATTCAGCAGGGCCATCATTATAGCCGACACTACCAGATATTTTGAGCATCTCTGCAGTGATTCCTGATGGGCCGGGGGCTTTCCCTGTCTTCATACACTTAATTGCTTTATCTACCAAGGTACTTTCAACTCAGATAGCAGATTCCTCTGTTGGGTTGACATTCGGCAGACTCCCTTTCTCCTATTAATTTTCTTTATTGAGCAACCTTTCATAGTGGCGTCTCCAAACTTCTCTCTTTGCAGACTCGTTTAGTGCAAGTGAACCATCATCCATGCGAACACATTTCTCTCCTACTACATCACGTTTCCCCCTCACACACTGTCTTGCAACACGAAATACCTCAAGTCTTTGATCCTCATAGCACAGAATATTGGCAAATTTTTTCTTATTTGCTTCCCCGCTGGCTAAATAAACCTGTCTCCTAGCTTCCCTTCTGGCAGTCTGATACAATTCCCTGCTAACACCGTTCTGCCAGTCCTTCCAAGCCTGTTTCTTTTCTCTAATAGCCCTGTCAACAACATCGTTCCACCACCATGTTATTTTGGGTCGAGAGGGGACTTTGCACCATCCACAGATCTGGTCGGTGGCCCTTAGCAGGTTGTCCTGTAGGAACCTCCAGTTGTCTTCTACATTGTGTGAAGCTATATCTCCTGCTATTTTGTCAAAGGCTTCAAGTAATATGTCTCTAAATCTCTGTCCATTGGCAGGACCTTTAAGCTTCCAGACCCTTCTCTTTCATGCTGGTTGTCTTCTGAGCATCCAGTTAGCCCTGATCCTGAAGTCACTAACTACCAGTCTATGTTGTGGGGTACATTCTTCACCTGGGAAGGTTTTGGAATTTATAAGCAGCCATCTTCCCCTTTTTCTGGTGAGGATGTAGTCAATTTGGCTAGTGTGTCTGCCAGAACAGTAGGTGACTAGGTGACTGGCAGGTTTTCTGAAGTTAGTATTGCAAACGATAAGATCATTTGCATCACAGAACTCCAGCAGCCTGGGTCCCTCCTCATTGCGGGAGCCAAAACCATAGCCTCCAAGTACGCCATGGAAATATATATATATGTATATATATATATATATATATATATATATATATATATATATATACACATGAAATTGATAAAGATGAGGAGAACAGAGATTTGCACATCCAAATTTTATTACACGGTTAATTACATCGTTCTTCATTAAGAGCTATTCGTGTTTCCACTGCAAGCCATTGCACACTGTTAAGAGTGCTTCCTGGTGTTAATTATTCTGTGTGTGTGTGTGTGTGCGGTGCGTGTGTGTGTGTGTGAGTGTGGGTGTATGTGTGTGAGAGAGAAAGGAGAGTTAGAGAGAGTTTGTGTATGTCTGTATGAGTGTGTGTGTGTGTGAGAGAGAGAGAGAGTTTGTGTATGTGAGTGAGAGAGAAAGGAGAGCTAGAGAGAGAGTTTGTGTATGTGTGTATGAGTGTGTGTGTGTGTATGTGTGAGAGAGAGTTTGTGCATGTGTGTATGAGTGTGTGTATGTGTGTGTGAGAGAGAGAGAGAGAGAGAGAAAAGAACCAAGGTGAGGAGAGTAGTTATTGATGGTTGTTTTTTGAGCCTACTCGTTTGCCATTTGATATGTGGAACAGACATGTTGTTCAACAGAATATGTACAGATGGAAAATTCTTTTTGTTCACTGTGTACCTCTAATCTTATGTCACAAACAGGATAATCAGTAATGGATAAATTATTATTTTACTAACCCCTCGAAATCGTTGATTAATTGAGAAATTAACTAAAACAAATCGACCCGATATTGCATCAGGAATATGGTCATGAAAGTGTTAAAGGCTTCAGCAGAACTATTTTGGGATCTTTTCGGTTTGAACAGCAGTTTTTCCTAGCAGTGTCATATGAAATTGTCACCCATAATTATGACCCTAGTATCGATCTATTGCATTTCAATCTATTTTAGAGTTAGGGTTAGGGGTGGGGGGAAGAGTATCTTTTTTTCTTCACAAATGTAAATAAACCTAATCTGTTTCTTAAACGAGGGACATACTCATACGGCACAGAATGTTTTCACCTCAATAGACGTCACTGATTGGTTGAAATTGCAGAAATTGAAGAAAAAACAACAAATATCTTACAAACTATAGAATTTTCTCAATAACGCCAAGAGAAAAAGATGTTTTATAAACACATTCTACCAGTATACGAGGTTAAAAATTTTTTAGTTACCTAGAAATTATGTTAAAAACTGCCGTTCAAATCGAAAAGATCCCTATTTTGGTGATGGTTGTTGTTTTGATTCCAGATAAGCCCTGCTTAAGGAGACATGTTCAGAAATAATCAATTCATGTAATCCCCGTCCTTTTCAACGGTATTGTAAAACAGCATGGTATGATTTAAATAAAGTGTTTGGCTACTATTTCTAGCAGGTCAAGGGATCTCGTAGGTGTCTTCTCATAGACGTAGCTGTGACTGTTTCCTATCTATCGCATAATATGATACATTGACAGGTCGGTGCTTAAATTAGCAAGTTTGTAGTTAAAGGGAGATAATTCATGTAGTCTTGTTACAAGTCAAAATGTGCTCATACATTGTCACTCGACCAACGAAGGGAACAGTATTTTCTTTTCTTTCTTTCTGTCATTGTATTTAAATATATCTGGACGTAGAACAGGAGTTCCCATCCGGCGATGTTCTAGAAATTCATTTTCTAGGAGTGCGACAAAGACGAAAAAAATATAATTTATTTAGATCAATTTTCAAAATAAAAGTATTAACCAATTCCTATAAAACTCTATTCTACTAAGCACATCAAGAACTTTTTATTTTTATTTTGTATGAGTAAATTTGATTAGGGCCAAAAGCTCATTCTATTTGAGAATAAGGGTGCATTCCAAATGGGATCTTTTCGGTTTGAACGGCAGTTTTTTAAAATAATTTCCACGTAACTAAACACTTTTAAACTTCGTATACTGGTAGAATGTGATTATAAAACATCTTTTTCTCTTGGCTTTATTGAGAAAATTCTATAGTTTGTAAGATATTTATTGTTTTTTTTCTTCAATTTCTGCAATTTCAACCAATCTATGACGTCTATTGAGGTAAAAAAAAACATTCTGTTCCGTATGAATATGTCCCTCGTTTAAGAAACAGATTGGGTTTATTTACATTTGTGAAGAAAAAACGATACCCTTTCCCCCCACCCCTAACCCTAACCCTAAAAGAGATTGAAATGCAATAGATCGATACTAGGGTCATAATTATGGGTGACAATTTCATATGACACCGCTAGCAAAAACTGCCGTTCAAACCGAAAAGATTCCATTTGTAACAACATACTTGTGTGAATCTAGATTCAGTTCTCTTTCCTCACTCAACACAAAATCTAGGTTTCGCCTGAATCTTCAGGTAGACCTGCTGATGGCAGTTTGCAAGAAAATTCCACGTTCTGATAATGTTCTGAACGAGAAATAAGACAAAAAAAGAAGTCCTTGAAATTTTGTTTTCAATTGCGACTGATTTCCCTGTTTACAGTTCTCTTTTTCTAAATTGTTTACGGTTCTATTTTTATGCAGTCTGTGTCAAAAATTATATTTTCAGTCCTGTTTGTTCACCCACCCTACCGTATGAAGTTTAATTTTGGAAAAAAAAAAAAAATGAGAACGAATGATAAATTACTGTTTTTCATGTCATGGAAGACGCACTCAAATTCCAGCCACGTATATTCAGGAAAAGGTTTTAGTACCTTTAACCATGTAATATAGACTCGGCTTCATATATAAGACTCGGGGTAACTGTTTGAGACATTTTTATTTTCAAGGTAAAATTACACGTGCGGGTGTTACTCTGTAATTTTACCAAAAATAATAATAATAAATCGGAGAGCTGCTGGAACAATCATTCGCTTCTTTTTGTTGTACTGAGGAGGGATACTCTCAAATGCCTTCAGTCGGCCAAGAGCATCTTTTCCACGCTTAATTTTATGAGGAAGCATATCTCTGACTGTCCTAAAGAAAATTTTGCTGGGGGCCCTGAAATGGAATCGTTTTCGAAGGTAATCTAAATACTTCATTTTATTTCTGTGGAAATGGCCTTAAATATTGATACCTTCACATCGGACAATTACCATTCTTTGTCCTTGCAAGAGACTTTTGGCTACGACTGCAGACAAACGCCCCAAAAGATGCCCACTGGCATCGATCACGATGGGCTGACGTTGGAACACCATGATGGGAAAAAGGACGTCTTATATGCTATCAAATACGGCAGTTGTTACAAAATTAACTTTTCCGTAAGGGAAGACGAAGCAAGTTGATCCAGTTTTAGTTAGGAGTGAAATTACTGTTCTTGCAGAAAATAGTATCTTACTTTCAAATTAAATCCTTAGGAAACATTCGTAGCTAATTCTAACTTTCTATTTTCACACTGAAAGTCACGGTAACCTTTCAAAAAATTAATGTCAAATGGTTCAGTTTGCTCCGCCTGTGGGATAAGTTGATCCAACCTCTGAAGTAAGTTGATCAGCGGCTCAAATAAAGTTAACTGCGGTATAAACCCGTTGTTTTGCCTGAAAAATATATTTAATGTTGTAACTACAACATTGGGCGAAATGATTATTTTGTGTTCATCGTTATAACAGTCAGTTAAAAAGAAATTGAGACAGAGAACAGACAAGATTGTTAACTATGGTAAGAAAAGTCTGCTCCATTGAGCTGCAAAAATTAATCAATCATTTCCTAGGGGCGCAGGGCATAGAAAAATTTGGGAACCATTGATCCAGAAGTACATTGTTATTTATTTATTTATTCATTTATTTATTTAAGATGACAGTGATATGAAGGAGATTCGACTGCTATTTCTAGCAAGTCGAGCCATCATGTAGAGACTCTCCGGTGTTGGTGCTGATGATGCGGTTGTTGCTTAGCGCCAGGGGAGTTCAAATGAAGCAGACTTATGATCAAAGACGTTCCAGCCGTGCCCATCTCTTGTGGAGATTATCTAAACCTACATTATATGGAGTCATTTAAAAAATAATTTTAAAAAAAGAGTTATACCCCCACCGCCTTAAAAATAAATTGGGAAGAACACATTGGATACTATAGGCCTAGATATTAAAAATAAGACGGGAAATTTGATCTTAGATCAACGTAATCAAAGTTGACCTGGAGCTAAACGACGAGATAAAAACGAGTCCACGAACGAATCACTACGCGGTCGGTCGATCTGCTAGAAAGAGCAGCCAAATCCCCTCTGCTATACAATAGTGTTTTTAAAAGAAAAACGACACATTGTATTACATAGCCCTTGATATATAAAAGACAGGATAGTCATGGTGGAATGCCTTTGATCATATATCTGCTCATAATGGACAGGCTTGAACAAAAATATACATAAAAGTTGACAACGGTCAGACTCGAACTCAGAATGTAAAGGGGGGTAACTAGACAAGGCAAGCTGTTCCATCTGGTGTTTTACAAGATTGTGGTGGTTTGTGGTGCTTTTATATAATCGCTTATAACACAGATGCAAAGCTAGGGATTTGGTAGAGGGGAATATCGATTATAACCAACCAGTATTTGACTAGTAATGTATTTTATCGATCCCAGGTAGATGAAAAGCATAGCTACCCTACCGGCCTTTATATAACATAAACTTTCTGATTCAAGTGTAGCTTTGATGCCTCTGTTGTTTAAACCCAGATCAATACTGACTGATCGACCAGAGTTATGATCAAAAGTAATACCCAGCCATGAAAATCATGTCTTTTTCAGTGGAACGTTAGAACGGTAAGGTGTGATTTGAGGGTGGCTTGGCTTCTGTTTCTTATTTCTTTATTGCCTACAAGGGGCTAAACATAGAGGAGACACACAAGGGGATTAAGTCGATTACATCGACCCCAGTGCGTAACTGGTATTTAATTTATTGACCCCGAAAAGATGAAAGGCAAAGTCGACCACGGTGGAATTTTAACTCAGAACGTAGCGGCAGACGAAATACCTATTTCTTTACTACCCACAAGGGGCTAAACGCAGAGGGAACGAACAAGGACAGACAGACGGATTAAGTCGATTACATCGACCCCAGTGCGTAACTGGTACTTAATTTATCGACCCCGAAAGGATGAAAGGCAAAGTCGACCACGGTGGAATTTGAACTCAGAACGTAGCGGCAGACGAAATACCTATTTCTTTACTACCCACAAGGGGCTAAACATAGAGGGAACGAACAAGGACAGGACAGACGGATTAAGTCGATTACATCGACCCTAGTGCGTAACTGGTACTTAATTTATCGAGCCTGAAAGGATGAAAGGCAAAGTTGACCTCGGCGGAATTTGAACTCAGAACGTAAGGGCAGACGAAATACCGCAAAGCATTTAACCCGGTGTGCTAACGTTTCTGCCAGCTCGCCGCCTTCTTGGCTTCTGTTTCCAGCCAGTCACAGTTTTGGCTGTGACTGTTCTCCAGTTGGATAGCCAGGAAAAATAATAGCCTCAAAGGCAACTTGGTGTCAAGGGAGATAATTCACGCAAGAGAAAGGATACGTACATAGTGCAGTCTTCAATGCAGTAATCCCTCGCCATCTCGCGGTTCACTTATCGCGATTTATTATTTAAGCTTACGTCGATTCCTCCGTCATGTTGTTTTGCATTTATGATACAATAAATGTATATAAATTATAAAAATGATTAAAAAATATACAGTACAGTACTATTTCTACTTCGCTGATTTTCGCCTAGCGCGGGTGTCGGTGGGTGGTGGAATGTAGCATCCGCGATAGTCGAGGGATTACTGTACTCCTAAAATTACGGGGTCACAGCTGGAGTGACTGATTAAGTTTGTGCATCAGGACCCATTTGAGTTAAAGCGACTACCTTCTAGAGCTGAAGATGGAGCCTCTATGTGGTCGTTACACATGCCAGAAATAGCAACCACATTTTCATCAAATCAAACCTGTTATATCTTTTACAGGTAATTTTTACATGCTAGAAGAAGCAGTCAAAATGACCCAATCCACATTTAATAGCAAATTACCTGTTAAAGGTTAGTTTTCTCTTGTGTTCCGAATGTACACTATTTTATATTAAGAATATGTTGTCTATTGACTATTTATACATGCCAGGCCACTGGTGGTGATATTTCTAAGAATATTCCCTACCCTATATATGTATCTTACGAATTTTGATCTTAGCATTTTCGAAGAATCAGCTTGGCATTATCCATTTACTGCTGACTGAAACTGCACTTGCGCTGTGAATTTTGAAAAACTATAACATATAATGATGGGACACGTGTTATTTGTCTCTGAATTGCATGTTAGTTGTTAAGGTACGGTTACTGATGAGAATTCGCCTAGCTAATTATTTTATTTGCTAAAGAAATTTGAAACCTAGGTGTAACTGCAAAAAATAACAAGGTAAAAGTTTTTATTTTTCATTCCCTTCGAAAATTGCTATTAAATGTGGTTGTGGTCGTTTTGGCTGCTTCTTCTAGCATGTAACAATTACCTGTTAAAGGTAGTTTTCTCTTGTGTTTAAATGTACACTATTTGATATTGAGAATATGTTGTCTATTGACTATTTATACATGCTAGGCCACTGGTGGTGATATTTCTAAGAATATTCGCTACCCTATATATGTATCTTATAAATATATATATATTTATAAAATGTGACCGCGTGTGTACTGTTGGCGATTTTTTTTCCTCCATCTTCCCTTCTCCTATGTTTCTGACGAAGAGCTCCGCTCGAAACGTTAAACCCTCCTTCTTCCCTTCCTTCCTGAGCGTCCAATTATACTATATTTGTTCCATGTCCTCGCGTTGTTGTTTTCTCTTTGTGTTTTCATGTTTGGATTAACTTTATATATATATACATATATATCAGTACTATTATGCAAAAGTGTCACAAGTCCAAAATGTTGGTTTTTCAGAAAAAGAAAAAATAAATTCGCCAGCAAAACCATTGTACTACACTTTGACATTTATGTGCCACCTGCACATACATACATATATATATAATATATATATATATATATATATATATATATACACATATACACACACATATACATATACATACACACACACGTGTGGTGTGTGTGTGTATATATATATAAAAAAAATTTTTCCCCGTAATAAGATAACAAACCAAGGCCGTGTAGATTTTAGAACATTTATAAATAGAAGGCTGTAAGACTTTCTATTTATAAATGTTCTAAAATCTACACAGCCTTGGTTTGTTATCTCATTATAGGATATATGACCTAAGTTGGACCCCTTATTCGCATAATCACCGAACCTGGAACTTGACTGTTTTATATATCATCATCATCATCATCGTTTAACGTCCGTTTTCCATGCTGGCATGGGTTGGACGGTTCAACTGGGGTCTGTGAAGCCAGAAGGCTGCATGACAAGTAAGCGAACCATCCGATCGTGGCCGTTGCCAGCGCCGCCCCGACTGGCCTCCGTGCCGGTGGCACGTAAAAGCACCCTCCACTTGTATCTGTTGCCAGCCCCGCCTGGCCCCCGTGCCGGTGGCACGTAGCACCATCTGTTCGTGGCCGTTGCCAGCCTCGCCTGGCCTCCGTGCCGGTGGCACGTAAAAGCACCATCCGTTTGTGGCCGTTTGCCAGCTCCGTCTGGCTCCTGTGCCGGTGGCACGTAAAAGCACCATCCATTCGTGTCCGTTGCCACCTCGCCTGGCCCCTGTGCCGTGGTGGCACGTAAAAGCACCATCCATTCGTGTCCGTTGCAGCCTCGCCTGGCCCCGTGCCAGTGGCACATAAAAGCACCATCCATTCGTGTCCGCTGCCAGCCTCGCCTGGCCCCTGTGCCGGTGGCACGTAAAAGCACCATCCATTCGTGTCCGTTGCCAGCCTCGCCTGGCCCCGTGCCAGTGGCACATAAAAGCACCATCCATTCGTGTCCGCTGCCAGCCTCGCCTGGCCCCTGTGCCGGTGGCACGTAAAAGCACCATCCATTCGTGTCCGTTGCCAGCCTCGCCTGGCCCCGTGCCAGTGGCACATAAAAACACCATCCATTCGTGTCCGTTGCCAGCCTCGCCTGGCCCCTGTGCCGGTGGCACGTAAAAGCACCATCCGTTTGTGGCCGTTTGCCAGCTCCGTCTGGCTCCTGTGCAGGTGGCACGTAAAAAGCACCCACTACACTCACGGAGTGGTTGGCGTTAGGAAGGGCATCCAGCCATAGAAACACTGCCATAAAACAGGTATGATGGATAATCTGAGCAGAGGGAAAAAATGTGTTTGTTTAGTTGCATACCAGATCTGATCAATTTAGCTACGATCATGTATGTTCTCATCATGATTATCAACTCTTTTTTTTTTTATTTATTACATCGTGCCTAGGACAATGTTCGCCAATGAGCTATACTTTCAATTGAATTAGAAAATTTCTTGGAAATTTTGCTGCTATCTGAGTGTTCAGGGCCCAGTATAGCATTGCTAACATCTACCTTTTACATAGACAAGTTTAGGCAGTGTTTAATATATCATCAACTGCTAATTAGGTTTGAAAGGTAAAATTCAGCAAGTTATTGAAACTGTTTGATCTTAGACCTGTCTTGATTGATTGAACTTAATTGATTTTAGATCAGTCTTGACTGATCAAGCAAAATTAGTCAAACATCTAAAGCAGTGGTTCTCAACTGAGGCCCATATCAGATTTTGTTGTTAGAGTTTCAGAGCAATAAATTAGTCATGCATGGTGGGCATGACTGGAATGGTTGAAGTTTTTCTAAATCTGAACAAAATAAAAACAATAATGAATATACAAGTACTTAATAAACAAAATTAATAAAAATAATATTGACTTCTAATTTTGGCACAAAGCCAGCAATTTCAGGGAAGGGGGGAAATCGATTACATCATCCCCAGTGTTCAACAGGGACCTATTTTATTGACCCTGAAAAGATAGGATAAATACGTCAAATGTTTTGGTGTGTGACTTTTGGCCCACCCTGTACTTCTACACTGCACAAAATATTTTACTCTTTCTTTATTCTTTTACTTGTTTCAGTTATTTGACTGTGGCCATGCTGGAGCACCACTTTTAGTTGAGCAAATCGACCCCAGGACTTATTCTTTGTAAGCCTAGTACTTATTCTATCGGTCCCTTTTGCCAAACCACTAAGTTACGGTGACGTAAACACACCAGCATCGGTAGTCAAGTGATGTTGGGTGGACAAACACAGACACACAAACATATATACATATATATATACGACAGGCTTCTTTCAGTTTCCGTCTACAAAATCCACTCACAAGGCTTTGGTCGGCCTGAGGCTATAGTAGAAGACACTTGCCCAAGGTGCCACGCAGTAGGACTGAACCCAGAACCATGTGGTTGGTAAACAAGCTACTTACCACACAGCCACTCCTGCATGGACGCTCACACTGCTAAAAATAGCAGTGAAATCTCCCTCAAATTACACTGTATCATTGTTTAAAAAACACACATTGGGTAATATAGTCCAGGATACTACTATGTCAGCTTAATTCAATATGGGATGGTCACTGCTGGAACACAAGGTCTGCTGGAGTAGAACATGAGGCTAAACAACTGGCACTGCATCAGTTTTGACAGTGAAGGTTCAGTTGATTCAATCAATGGTACAGCCTGCTCATCAAATTAACATGTAAGTGGCTGAGCACTCCACAGACATCATCAGCATCATCGTTTAATGTCTGTTTTCCACTCTAGTATGGGTTGGATGATTTGACCGAGGTCTGGCGAACCAGATGGCTGCACCAGACTCCAGTCTGATCTGGCAGATTTTCTACAGCTGGATGCCCTTCCTAACGCCAACCACTCTGAGAGTGTAGTGGGTGCTTTTATGTGCCACTGGCATGAGGGCCAGTCAGGCAGTACTGGCAATGGCCACGACCCTTAACGTAGTTCTCAGAGATTCAGCATGACACAGAATGTGACAAGGCTGGCCCTTTGAATTACAGGTACAACTCATTTTTGTTAGCTAAGTGGACTGGAGCAGTAAAGTGTCTTGCTCAAGGACACAAAATGCCGCTTGGTATTGAACTTACAACCTTATCATTGTGAGCCAAACACCCCTAACCACTTAGCCATGGGCTTTCACTTTCAATGATTCTCACCTTTTTTCCCTATAAAGGGCTGTTTTTATGTAAATAAATTTTGTGTATAGGTTGGAGGAGATGCATGTTTTAATGAAGTGGAGCTGTCGGGTAGCTATTTTGATTTTTAGACAGCAGAACACAGTGTTTCTCAATGTCTTGCTAGCTTGGCTAAAGCTTATAATACTTCGTTTTTGGATTTGGTTTGCAAGATTCTTTATGTGAGTTCCTATTTCTATTTTCCTAAAATTTTTGTTGCGTCTTGCAACCTTTTCACACAAATCTCAGGGTTTTAGAAATTTTGTCTCATGAACAAAACATTTTCAGTAATTACTAACAAACTCCTCTTCTCAGTTTTATCTCTTAACTGTAAGTTATACATCTTTTATCTTTTACTGGCTTTAGTCATTAGACTGTGGCCATGCTGGGGCACCACCATGACAAACTTTTTAGTTGATTGAATCAACTCCAGTATTGTCATTTTTGTTGAGCCCCTAAAGTATGGGAATGTAAACACACCAACACCAGTTGTCAAGTGGCAGTGGAGGACAAACACACATATATATAACAGGCTTCTTTCAGTTTCCATCTACCAAATCCACTCACAAGACATTGGTAGATTTTTACCCGAGGTGCCACACAGTGGGACTGAACCTGGAACCATGTGGTTGGGAAGCAAGCCTCTTACCACACAGCACACCTGTGCCTATGAATATACAACAAAATAAGCAACAGAATTACTTGTTTAATGAGATAAATGATGCTGCTTGATTGAGATGAGGTTCCAGATTTCTGGCTCAATGAAACCTAGTTTTAAGTGTTGATCATGTTTTAAAAGGCATCTGCAAAATTTAGATTATTCTTGAAGGTTTGGAAACTACTTTCAAATTTTTATGGTTTATCTTTATCAGCATTTTCATGAGTAATTGTTTTATAAACTGCAGAGTCATGAAATTTTGAACTTAGTTCATGAGTTTGCAGACAACCTGTTGGCAACTATGATACCGTGTCATTGCCTGATCTACTAAAAATAGCAGCCAAATAAATCTACCTCAAATTATACTCCACTTCTAAAAACTTAAAAACAGCACATTTGCTCACGGGTGTGATGTTAAGAAGCTTGCTTTGCAACTACATGGTCTCAGGTTCAGTCCCACTACACAGCATCTTGGGTGTCTTCTACTACAACCTCAGGTCAACCAATGCTTTCTTATTTCTTTATTGCCCACAAGGGCCTAAACATAGAGGGGACAAACAAAGACAGACAAAGATTAAGATTAAGTTGATTACATCGAACCCAGTGCGTAACTGGTACTTAATTTATTGACCCCAAAAAGATGAAAGGCAAAGTCGACCTCGGCGGAATTTGAACTCAGAACGTAATGGCAGACGAAATACCTGTTTCTTTATTACCCACAAGGGGCTAAACATAGAGGGGACAAACAAGGACAGACAAACAGATTAAGTCGATTACATCGACCCCAGTGCGTAACTGGTACTTAATTTTTCGACCCCGAAAGGATGAAAGGCAAAGTCGACCTCGGCGGAATTTGAACTCAGAACATAACGGCAGATGAAATACCACTAAGTATTTTGCCTGGTGTGCTAACGTTTCTGCCAGCTCACTGCCTTTCAACCAATGCTTTTTGAGGGAATTTGGGGGATGGAAATGTGAGGAAGCCCGTTATCGGTACAACTATGTTTGGGGCATATTTGAACCCTAAGAAAACCAATCATTATATCTCGTTATAGAGAAAATTTCTCACCATAGATAAATAGGTGTAAACATCTCCATGACAAAATACACTGAATGGCTTTGAATACGCCCCATGTATAATTGAACTGATAACAAGTTTGTAGTTATACATGGAAATGATAAGGGAATGGGAGATGTGGTGTTTTGCTGTACTTGATAAGACATATCAAGCTAAGTGGTCTTCCACATATACAGCACCCATGTCAGTGCTGTGTGGTAAATAGCTTGCTTTCCAACCACATGGTTCTGGGTTCAGTCCCGCTGCGTGGCACCTTGAGCAAGTGTCTTCTACTATAGTCTCGGGCTGACCAAAGCCTTGTGAGTAGATTTGGTAGATGGAAACTTAAAGAAGCCCGTCGTATATATATGTGTGTGTGTGTGTTTGTCCCCCCAACATCTCTTGACAACTGATGCTGGTGTGTTTACATCCCCATAACTTAACAGCTCAGCAAAAGAGAGACCGATAGAATAAGTACTAGGCTTACAAAGAATAAGTCCTGGGGTCGAATTGCTCGACTAAAGGCGGTGCTCCAGCATGGCCACAGTCAAATGACTGAAACAAGTAAAAGAGAGAGTAAAGAGAGTTGTGTCAGTGCTGAGTAAACACACCTGTGCTGCTGGTACACGGAAAGCACCCAGCACACTCTAAGTGGTTGGTGTTAGGAAGGGTATCCAGTTGTAGACACCATACCTCAAGAAAGAGCTGGAACCTGGACAGCTCCTTGTCAAACCGTCCAACCCATGCCAGCATGGGAAGCAGATATCAAATGATAATGATGACATATCACCGCTTAGTTGCCTATTCACCTCGTTTTTTAAGATACAGCATACCCCATTGCATGCTGGTATGTCCACTCATATACTGAAATTAGGAACTCAATGTTCACCTTATACTTTGATGCCTTAGATCAGTGGTTTTCAACCAGGGTTTCGTGGAACCTTAGGGTCCCCGCCAGTACAGTCCAGGGGTTCCGCAAGAAGTTACAAAAATGCTAAAATCGGCAGTAATTTTTAAATTCTCCTGTGCAGATATGTGTGCATAAGACTATTAAATTATTGCACAGGGGTTCCTCGAGCCAGTGAAATGTTTTCTTGGGGTTCCGCTCCAGCAAAAAGGTTGAAAAGCACTGCCTTAGATCAATGGCTCTCAACCATTTTTTGCCTATGGACCCCATTTGATTCCTCTTTTATTCTGATGAATCTCCATGTTAAAAAAAAAATCCTATATTTTTATAATTATTACTCTTTTACCTGTTTCAGTCATGTGACTGCGGCCATGCTGGAGCACCGCCTTTAGTTGAGCAAATTGACCCCAGGACTTATTCTTTGTAAGCCTAGTACATACACACACAATTGTGTATGTATATATGTATTAAGTATGTGTGTGTTAGTGGCCTACCAGTTTGACAGCCAGTGTTGGTTTGTTTGCAGTTCAGTAAAGGAGACCAAAGTAGTACCAGAATTTTTTAAAATTTCCCTAAATTACGTTCTGCTATCTTAACAGAATGAATGGCACATGGGATCCTGTATTTTCCAGTTTACAAAACAAGACATTTAAATACTGAAAATAATTTAGTTCAGTTATCTTCAAACTCAACCATATTACATAATGACCTAATGAGCTGATGAGGAAGTCTCAATGCAGTTACTGAAACTGCTAGAAATGACAGCCAAACCTTTGTTGAATCACACATTTCTGTTTCAAATAAGAGTGCATTTGTTAGTTCTCTATACCCCTAAAATGATGGAACTGTCAAAGTTGACCTGGGGTTATTCAACATTGGCATCATCCTTCCAAATCCTGCAGTATTTCACATGGAATTTTCGGTCCTCTAAAGTTGTCTTGGTGAACAAGTCAACTTACTTTTTTCTAAAAGCCGTAAATTTTGGTCTGAAAAATTCACCTTGTATGTATGCGGCGTAGACAGAGATGATCGAAGGATTCTAGTCGCTTAATATCTTCCACCCTCATTGGCCATGACTCGCTGCCGTAAAGGAGAATCGTTCGCACTAGTGCTTGGTAGATCCGTACTTTGGTGGTGCGTCGGATCTCAGATCTTGACCAGAGTCGTGCACTGAGTTGGTTGAAGGCTTGGTGAGCGAGGTCAATTCGTGTTTTAATGTCAGCCTCACCTTGACCTGTAGCTGTAATGATGGCGCCAAGGTATTTGAAACTCAACTTCTTCAAGAATATCACCATTGAGGACAATGGGTGTTTTGTCTGATGGCATCACTTTGTCTCCAACAATTTGGTGCGACACCAGTGCAGAATCACCTCCCTCCAACAAGTCATCCTAATGAGACGTCTGCATTGGCTGGGTCATGCCCTCTGTCATCAACCAGGAGAATTCATCTACGAAGCAATTGCCCCAGCTCCCCTTCAGGGTTGGCAAAAGCAATGTGGTGGACAACGAAAAACCTGGCTGACGACAGTCAAGGCTAATCTGGAACCCAACCTAGGCCCCCATGTCTACGGCATTCGCCGCTGGAATAAGGAGTGGTTGGAGATCACGCGGTTGTTAGCCTCAAATCGCTAGGCCTGGTCGGCGTTTGTGAGAGATGCAGCATTGAGGATCAATGAAGCCAGCTCAACCCACCCCAGGTGAATACTGTAAGAAGAAGAACTTGTATGTATATCAAAAAATATTGTAATTTGACTGTAAACACACTGTAGTCGAAAGAGAGAGAGAGAGAAAAAAAAAAAGATTATCATAACTCATAGACTTTTTGATCATTAGTCTTCTCAGTCATGACTGAACAACAACAACAAATAGTATTGATCAAGTTCACTTCTCTCTTCATATAAGATCTTCAGGAAATAAACAAAAAAAACAGACAGTATTTATAAAAAGGAAATAATGCATTTATTTAACAGTTTTACAATTAATGGAATGATCAGGGGAGCAGGGAAATTATATGCTTATTTACATTAAGAGCAGAAAAAAAAAAAAAGGGTTTATCAGTCCAAAATAGCAGCTGCAGCAACAGCAGTAGCTGCTGCAATGTCCACTGCAGGTTAATGCCACTGTTGCTACAATTAGTGACTCATTAGGAGGTAATTAAAAAAAAAAAAAAAAAAAAACTGAGCCACACTGCCACATCTCCACCCCCCCTGTACAACAGAGGAGACGGAGTAGTAGGGAGATTTCAATATGAGTTTGCAATGGCATGTGAGCAGCAACGGCAAACATCCTTCCGTTTAATGCAAGGTAAGGTCCTCATCTGAACCAAATACCTTTTATTTGTTGAGATGGGCTGAAGACAAACACGGTCACACACACACACACACATACATACACTTTATATCTATATATACATACACACACGCACGCACATATATAAATCTACATTCATACATGAAAATAGATTTTTTTTTTTAAATACATCAGAGAGAAAAATATATAAGGGACAGTGGAAGAAAGGAGCTCCAAATGTAAGAAGGTACCATATTCTCAACAATGTTGTTATGTACATAAAAACACTTTATCATTTTGAGTATTTTTTTTTGTTTATATATATATTTATGTATTCCAAATTATATACCAACTACAAAGACACACATACATCCTTGCATATAGTATAATGCCTCTTCATGATATGAAAAATAGTTTTACAAGAAAGGGAAGAAAATATTTTGCCTTGGCACAAACACTATATTTTTAGTAAGAGGAAGTGGAACTGTCAATGGCTTTTTGACTTGAGTACAAGATATTTTGTTTAATTCTGGAGGGATGAAAGGCAGTGTTGGCCCTGGCAGGATTTGAATTCAAATCTAAAAGGAAGGTAACTGAAATGAGCTTTTGTTTTTTTTTTTTGTGTGTGTGTGTGTGTGTGTGTTCGTTTTGACTAGTTGCAAGGCCAAGATTTGTATGAGAGGTATGTAGTTGATTGGCAAAAACCCTAGTTTTATTATTAAGTATTGTTTATAAACTCTGGAAGGATTTGGAATTAAAAACAAGACATTTAAATACTGAAAAATAATTTGGTTCAGTTATCTTCAAACTCAACCAAATTACATAACGACCTAATGAGCTGATGAGGAAGTCTCAATGCAGTTACTGTAACCGCTAGAAATGACAGCCAAACCTTTGTCGAATCACACATTTCTGTTTTAAATAAGGGTGCATTTGTTAGTCCTCTATACCTCTAAAATGATGGAACAGTCACGGTTGGAATGATTTAGATAAGTCTAATCAGTCAAAGTTGACCTGGGGTTAAACGACCAACTCAAAGATTTCTAACACAAGCAGGACAAAAGTCCCTGCATTTCATGAGATAGGAGAGAGAAGTATAATCAATTAATATAGAAAGACTGCCCTCATTGATAATGGTTCCTAGCATAGGAACAAGGCCATAAATTTTGACAGGGGTGGTGGTGGTGGTGGTGGTATGGTTGACCGAATCAATCTTAGCAAGCTGTATCTAAATACATCTCTCTTCGAACAAAGGCAAAGTCAACTTCAGAGGGGTTTGAATCCAGAATATAAAAATGGGACCGAGTATTGTAAGATATTTAATTGAACATTGTAATTGCTTCTACTACTGATGGTTACTAAAGATATAGATTTTGAGGAGAGGAAATTGTCATTTTGATCAACCCCAAATCCATGACTATATATTTTATTGACTCGGGGAAAGATGAAAGGCAAAGCTGACAAGATTTGAACCCAGAACCCACCTAAATACTTCAAGGTATATTGTCTGGTGCTCTAAACAATACTGTACTTGCCACTACCCTTAGAATAACAACAACAGAAGATTAAAATCCTAACTATTATTTGTTTTTGTTTTGTTGTGTTAACATCCAACGTAACATTTCAATAATGTTGAAGATTTTATTGGAAAAAATCTAGAGATTAGTAAGCAATGTATTTAAGAATAACCAGGTTCAGGAATGGCAGAATAAACATTGAACTACATAAATTAAGTTAATTACAATACGTAGTTTCAGTGTTCTCCATGATCATTAAAAATAATTATCAGATATAATCATTTCAACTGATTGTATCCCTCCTTTATGGAAAAATATCATCTTCGTCACAACATTATTTATGAGAAACCATTAATTAAAACTGAAGAATTTAATTTACTATTTACACACGCAAAAGAAAATTACAAGTGATCTTTTCTCCATAATATAGGATATTTTCCAACAATCACAGAAAAATAATTAAACTGTCCAAACCCAGAGGAAGACCAGGGAAAAGTAAAACATTTTCCCTTTTTGTAATTATTTAATAAAATATATATTTCCACTTAATTCACAACACAATATAATATTTATGTTATTTACTGATTTTTGTCTCTCTTCTTTCCTTTGTCTACTATTAGACCGGCCTAAAACTTTGACAATTACATGACTAGTGACTTGGTAAAGATAAGTTCAATGGGAATCAAATTAGTTATCTATTTTATGTCCATTTTCCCATGCCAGCATAGGTTGGACAGATTGTAGGTAAATATATTTCAAAATGAATGAAACATATAATTTATTTACTAATAGGTGATAAGTGAAACTGCAAACGGGAGGGAAATAACTTCACGCTTGGACATAATGGGATAGAGGACAACATTAGAAGGCTTTGTCTCTACATTGTTGAAAGTAATTTAAAGGAAGATTTAGCAGTTATTTCTAGCAGGTCGAGTGACTGTAGAAGCTTCACTGTTAGTTCCTCTGAGCCCATATAAATAATTAACTTCACTGCAAATATATGCAAACTTCAGTGGACTCTATATGAAACTCTAATAGTGATTTACTAGTCCAATTAGCTAGACACAAAGTATATTCTACACATATTCGCTCTACAAGAATATGTTGAACAAGATGCTTGTAGGATGAGAATAAGTTTTTACAACATGCAGATGTAAGGATGAAAAAAAGAATGTGTTTAGATGTTAATCTGAGAGGGTGTCATTTACCATGAGTCAGCAGAATCCACCAGGGTTAATATTTACCAAGATATCAGTTAAAGGTTTAACCCTTTAGCATTTAAACCGGCCAAAAGTATTCTGCTTGTTTTATGTTCAAATTGGCCATATCTGGTCTCTTACACCAACCCTACAATATCATCTTAAAAATTAACAGCAACCTCATCAAAATCTCAAAGCTACAAGATAATACGTGATTAGTTCAAAACAATGAGGATGTGAAAGCATTAATTTTGGCAGAATAATGTGAACACTAAAGGGTTAATAGTACAATGGTATTTTACTAAAATTAAATACGAATTTATAATAAATAATTGTGTAGTGTGTGTATAAAGATGTACTGTGTGTGTGTGTGTGTGTGTGTGTGTAAACGATTTAGATCCATCACAAATTGGATCAAGAGTAGAGCAGTATTATAAGACCAGCATCTCAATTAAAACTAATTGTAAGAGATCAAAGAGGCAAGGTAAGACCCAGGATGGATTGGAAAGAAACATGTCTATGGAGGAGAAGTAATCTCTTATACAGCTTCTAATTTAGTAATAATGGGTACCGCTAATTTGCCTCACACATTTTGAGATGAAAGAGACATTACTGATTGATTAATGAATAAATATAATCTGTGCTGATAATTACAGTATGGCTTTTATGTACTCAAGACAGAGGAAGGCAAAAGCTTAGAATGAGAGAGAAATTGAACAGAGATTTTGCATTTGAAAATAAAAATAATTTAGGAGATATGACATAAATGAACAGATATATTTAAGGGAGATATGGGTACATAGCTGAGTGGTTAAGAAGTTTGCTATTCAATCATGAGGCGCTCAATGCACAATCCTGCCACGTAACAAATTGGGTTGGTCTCTTCTATTATTTATGGGTGAAGTTGAGTAGATAGAAACTGTGGTGGAACCCTACTGGATGGACTGTACTTGTATCTAAAAATCAACTTTTGTCACCCACACGGTCATGTTGATTTAACTTGGGGATTAAGTCTAAATTGTATGAGTGACCGTATCATTTAGTCGCTTTGTAACAGAATGTGTAGAGCAGTTTTCTTGATCAAACTGGAATACTTATTTCACTGATAAAAGGTCCATTTAGGGAGATATATTTTTTAATCTTTTAGCATTTAAACTGGGCATAACCAGCCCTAAGATTATGTGTGTTTTATGCTAAAACTGACCAGATCCAACCTCTTACACCTCCCCTACAATGTCATTCTAAAAATATACAATCACATCATCAAAATCCTGAAGTTACAAGATAATTCGTGATTAATCCAAAACAATATGAATATAGAAGCAATAACCTGGACAAAGAGATCTGAATGTTAAGGGGCTAAAACATTGCTGCTTCTCCCACAAAACAAGACAAGGGCATGATACATGATAAAGAGCGATGATGATGGGGCAAAACAGGAGATGAAAAGAAGAAAACAAACCCTATTAAAATTTTAAGTATGTTAGGTTGGTTGGATTAACTCAGTACATTACCAGTACTTATATCAAACCATCCCCAATCCAACCCTAATGAGCAAGGAAAATTAGTTTAATCTTAACTGATGGTTGATGTCGTTTTTGTGTGAAAGTATGGAATGACTGTTAATAAAGAACAAAATATTGATTTATTATGTTAATATTTTGAACGGCATTACCCTGTTGTCTTTCTGTACAAGACTTATTACGTTAATATTGATTAAACTGTAGTAAAAGACAAATTCTCAGGGTCAACACTGACAAGTCTTGAACAGAAATGAAAGTGCATATAATAACTGCTTCTAATTTAGGGATGAGGCCAGTAACTTTGAAGAGAATGGGATTAGTAGATTAAAGCGACCCCAGTATGTGACTGGTACTCTAATTTTATCAAGGCAAAGTAGACCTTGGTGGGATTTGAGCTTAGAACATGAAGAGCCAGAAGAAATACCACAAAATATTCATTCCAATGCTCTAACAACTCTGTCAGCTTGCCATCGTAATAAAGGAAGTAATAATAATAATAATAATCTTTTCAACTATAGGCATAAGGCCTGAAATCTGAGGAGAGTGGCGAGGAAGTGGGGCTAATTGATTACACCGACCCTGTGTTGAACTGGTAGATATATTACTGACCCTGAAATGATGACAAGCAAAGTTGACTTGGCAGAACTTGAACTCAATGTAAAGACAGGAAAAATACTGCTAAGAATTCTGACAGCTTGCCACCTTAATAATAATAATAATAATAATAATCCTTTCTAGTATAGGCACAAGGCCTGAAATTTTGGGGGAGGGGATAAGTTGAGTACATCGACCCCAGGACTCAAGTGGGGCTTATTTTATTGATCTCGGCAGCATCTGAACTCAGAGTGTGAAGACAGACAAAATGTCATTAAGCGTTTTGCCTGGCATCCTAATGATTCTGCCACCTTGCTGCCTTAAATAATAATAATAATATTGGTGGTGATGATTTTTAACATTGGCACACAAGCCAAATTTACTTTTATACTGGAATTGGTGGGGAAAGCTGATCCAATTAACTCAAGTACTGAAGTGGTGCTTATTTTCATTGACCCTAACCCAAGGGATGAAAAGCAAAGCCACCCTCTCAGTATCTGAGCTCAGAACTTAAAGGCACATTAACTAAAGTCATCTAGTCTGGCACTTCATCATTTCCGCCACTCAACAATTTCTTACAAACACAGAGATGCATAGGATGAGGAGGGCATGGCTGGATGAATCGACTCAACTAGGAGTGGAACATATTCCGTTGATTTTGGAAGGATGAAACGTAAAGTCGACCCTGGCAGGATTTCAACAACAGCAACAATGAAACTATTTCTTTTTTGTTTGTTGTTTTGTAAACTAATATTTTTTTTTGTTTTTGTTTGACTAGACATAAAGGCATTTTTATGTTAAGGAAAGATATTGACAGTTGAATGAACCCAATGTATGACTGCTAATAAATTTACCAGCCCTCATAGCTGAAACACTAGAGAGAAAAAGAAGTGTAATGTCAACACCAAACAGAATCTAAAACAAATAAAAAGGTGGAGGGGGGGAGCAAAATACCAAAAACCAAGGGTCGATAGGTATATATTAAGTCAAATACTTTATATCAGCATTCCTGCCAACACCACTGCCCTTCATAATCATTAAATAAGTACATTTACAATTATACATGTGTCTGCGAGTAACATTTTATAATATATGTATATGTGTATATATATATATATATATATATTTATATGTAAGTATGTATCGATATGTTTCTCATATGATGTGCTGTCAGCAAAAAGGCCCGACTGAATGAATCCCTTGGTTTAGAGACAAACATATACTGGGCTCTATAAAACTATATATATATATATATATATATACTTATAGGCTGGCCCAAAAGTAGGTTCACAGTTATTCAATTATCTCTTTTGCATTGATATAACAGTTTAGATCTTAATTATAAAGAAATATGAATCCATTATTCTATGCTAATTTAGTTAATTTTGTCAGGCTCCCTTTTTAGTTGACAGTAAGAGACTACCTTAACCAAGCCTTTCTACAGCGTTGGTTTGGAAGATGGGGCAGCATCGAATGGCCACCACGTTCACCTGACACCAATGGATTTCATTTTTTTGAGGTGTTGTAAAGAACAAGGTTTATGATAAGAATCCCCAAAAACAGTAAATGAATTTAAAAGATTACACATCTGACACATTCACTGAAATTGATGGAGATCGGAAACTGTGCCGCAATGTGTGTCAGTGTTCTGAAAAAGGTTTGAAGAATGTTGCACTGTTGAAAGGGGACATTTTGAGCATCTGAGAGATTAAACATTGTCTGTTTAAGATGTGAATAAACAATATGATTTTAAGACAGAAATTTAAATGTAATAAGATTTTTTTAAAAGAAATTTAAAGTGCCTATGTGATAATTGTAAACCTACTTTTGGGCCACCCTGTATATATAGATCAGTGGTTTTCAACCAGGGTTTCCCCGAACCTTAGGGTCCCGCCAGTACAGTCCAAGGGTTCCGCAAGAAGTTACAAAACTGCTAAAATCGGCAGTAATTTTTAATTCTCCTGTGCAGATATGTGTGCATAAAACTATTAAATTATTGCACAGGGTTCCTCGAGCCAGTGGAATGTTCCCTTGGGGTTCCGCTCCAGCAAAAAGTTTGAAAAGCACTGATATAGATACACACACACACACTCAATATACTATATATATATATATATATAGTATGTATATATACTTATCTTTTGAGAGAAAATGCACGACTGGTAAAATAGCAGTTTACACTAAATGAATGAATGAGTTGTAGTAGTTTTTTACTGCAATGTGTAAGTCTTGTGCAATGCGTTTTGTTTGGAAAGAAGGGAGGGAGGGGGGAAGACAGCAGCTTGTTAAAACAGATAGAAGAGAAGGAAAAAGAAAATAACTATTAAAGAGGCAACTGAGAGAAAAAAAAAATACAAAACAAAACAAAACAAAAACAAAAAACAACAACATGCAAACACACAAATAAATAAATAAACATAAATATAAAAATGTGCGTGTGTGTGTGTGTGTGTGTGTGTGAATTGAAGAGAAACAACTTTTTTTTGTTTTGTTCTGATGACCACCTCTTCGGGGTGGCAAGCCTGAAGAGACGGTTTCCATCAATGAACACCAAACACATTCATGCTTGCATGTGCGCGTGCTCACACACACAGGGATGTGGACATACAGATACATACAGACAATATAGTTATGAAATTGTTCTCCACCTAATTCTCCCAAGAAACAAGATACAGTGAACCATTTCTCAGACAATTTTTTTCTCTTTCTTTTATGTGTCTTTTTTTTTTTCCTTTTTTTCATTCGTACAAATACTTTTTTTTCCCCCCATAGTTGTTCATACTTCACATCTTTTTTCCATTATTAGCTTTTGTTTTTCCTTACTTTCTTTTGTATTTGTCTAAACAAGTAATCGAACAAACCATTTGCACATTTCTCCACAAATGCAAACTGTCGTGACAGGACAAAGGGAGAGGGAGAGATGTAATATGTTAATGCATGTATATGCACACACACACACACATGTTCAGACGAGGTGAAGGGGAGTTTAGGAAAAAAAAAGAAAAAAAAAACACAAATAACAACCAACTTTGCATGGGTATTAGGGATCTCCGGAGAATTTTTCAACCACTTCTTGAATTTTCTTCACACACTCAGCACTAACATTCATCAAGTCAAATTTGAAAAAACCCTTCTCCACCAAACAGTTAGTGTCCTCAGCTGCCAAACAGGCAACTTTTTGAACCAAGTCCCTGTCTTTCGAAGAATTCACAACGTTCATTATGCCCCAGAGGATTCTCACAGTGAAACCATTTGGCGAGACCTCCTCCAGTTCCTCGTGTGTAAGATCTTCCTGTTCAGATAAGGAATCTCCAATTACTTGTTCTTTGCTGTCCCTATCCGGAGACTCTTCAGAACTGAGTCTAGCAGTGCTTTTGTCTTTAGTGCTGCTCATTCGGGTCTTTTCTTTATCGCTGCCCTCTGAGTGGTCAGCTACGTTTGGTTCAGTTTTCACAACTGGCTTACTGTTACTTGATTTTACACTTTCAATATCCTTCTTCAAACTTCGGCTTTCGGAGACACCAGTTTCTATTTTCTCTTTCTTCACAATAGATTTGCTGGCTTTATCCCTAAATTCCTTACTTTTAGAGTCCCTTTCTTTATTTTCTTTCATTTTCATTTCTTTCGATGACTTCACGTCTTTGGTTGCTTTCAAATTGTCCTTAGACACTTTGTCGTATTTTTTCTCTTTGGAAACATTTTCCGAAGCTACTGGATTGTCTCGACTAATTTCCGGAGACTTCATTTCTTTCTCTTCCTTAGAGTGTTTAAGATCTTTACCTTCCTTCGGAGATTTCACACTGTCCTTGGGAGTTTCTTTGGAATCTTTTGGTGATTTCGTATTTTTACTCTCTGATTTTGCTGATTTATCCTTCATTTCTTTCGGCGACTTCATCCCTTTTCCATCCCTGGGAGTTTTATTTTCTTTGCCATCTTTCAGAATCTTGCCGTCCTTATTCTCTTTCAGACTTTTACTCTCTTTACTCTCTTTACTGCGGTTATCCTTGCCAATTTCTTTCGCTTTAGCATCTTTCTCTTTGCTGCTCTTATCCTTTTCCTCTTTGTGAGATTTCGTTTTCTCTTTATTCTCCTTCTTAATCTTATCCTTAGACTCCTGATGCAACTTGATCTCCTTCCCTTTCACATCTTTCCCATCTCGCTCCTTGCTCTCTTTCACCTTCTTCTCTTCACGTGAACTCTTCTCTTTCTCTTTACCCTCTTTCTTTGATCGATCTTTCTCTTTTTTACTCTCCTTCTCCTTGCTCTCTTTCTTCTCCTCCTTCGCGTGATCTTTCGAACCGTCTTTCTTGTCTTCTTTCTGAGATTTTGTCTTTTTGTTCTCCCCGTCATAGTCAGAGCTGCCCGGAGCCGACTTTCTCTTCTCGCTGGAGCCTGCGTCGCTCTTGGATTTCGAACTTGACTTGTGGGAACTTGAGGATTTGCTCACTGACTTATTTGACGATGAATCTTTGTGGCTCTCTGGTGAAGTTAACACTGAACTGCTGCATGAGTTGAACGGATGGTCATCATCAAAATCGTCACCAGCCTCATATGACGACAACAGTTTCGATGACTTCATACAATCTGTAGTTGATGGTGAACTGGGGTTACTGAGGTCACTGAAATCAGTCAAGCTGCTGGCCTTCTCACTTTTGATCTGCTGACTTTTAAAACTCTCTTCCTTGCTGCTCACTGGTAGAAGTTTCTCTTTCTCACTCTTCTTATCCCTTTCCTTCCCCGTGTACAGCTTGTCTTTACTCCGGTGCTTCTTGTCTTTCTCTTTGTTTTTCTGTCGATCTTTATGCTTGTCTTTCGACTTCTCCTTCGACGAAGTGTCTTTGCTGTCATTGTGTTTCTCTTTAACTTTGCCTTCTCCCAGGTTAATACTGAGTTTAATCTTTTTCCGTTCGCCTTCTTCATTACTGGAAGACTCTAAAGGCCGTTTTGATGAGGATTCTTTCGGAGACATTTTATCTTTAATTGACTTAGTTTCTTTCGAAGCAACACCGCTGGTTATCATCTTTTGCTTCAGTTTAGTCTGAAAATAAAATCAAGAACATCATATACAGCAGATATTTAATAGCCAAATAGGTTAGAAACATCCAATGTGTTTGTGTGTGTGTGCACATGTATATATTTTTTGTTTATTTAGAATTACAAAAAACATGTTGGAAGTGTATGGAGCATAACATCTTTTGTCATATATAAATGTGATGACATATCTAGACCTCAAGTTTTCATGCAATCACCTTATGGTCAGCTATATTCATTAACAGATTGTGAAGAAATTAGATCTGCTGACAAGTACAGCCAAATATAACATTGATGGCATGAAACCTTCAGGTCAAGATATATAATCCTGACTACCTTACACACACACACACACACACACACATAGTGGTTAGAATGTTAGGCTCATGATTGTGAATTCAATTCTTGGATCTGGCAGCACGCTGTGTTTTCATTCATTTTACATTGCCCCAGTCAACCTGCTGTAACCGAGTACCAGAGACAGCAAAAAACTGGTGTCCTCTTCAAGGAGCTTTGCATTCCCAATCCCTTAAATGCCTTAGAGAATGGGATAAGCTCCAACCTAATAAACCTGAATACTTGAGATAGACTTTTACACTTTGCATGTACACACATACACAGAAATATTCAACAGTGAAATGAAGACCAACATTTGTTTTTTAAACACATTGCAAAGGAATAATTATCATTAATAAAAATCAACAACAATGGCTATAAGTGTTTTGCCATAGAAACTTCCAAACCATCATATTAATATGATGGTGTTGTTATTGTTTCAATCTTACCTGGGTTAGTATTGAACTTGCAGATATGAAGGGCTGCACTGGAATTTATTGCTCGTTCTCTCATCTCTGGTTAATTAATAAAGCACTCAACAGTCAGGTAGGAGTGATACCTATTTTGTAGTTTGTAGTTAGGCAAGCAAACCTAACATGTCTGCTGCCGTAACACAATGGCTGTTCAAGTTAATGAGGGAACATATACAAATGATTACTTGATGTGCTAGAAATGGCAGTTAAATTTCCCTCAAATCACACCCTACCGTTCAGAAAAGAAAAAGAATGCCATATTGGCTAACATAGTTGAAAGAACACTGCTTGAAATGAGACAGCCGTGGATAAAATGCCCTTGACAGATTTGCTCAGTTAGGGAAACTTGGGGCTAAACAATACAATGATTGTTTCAGAGTCTTGAAGAATTCAAAGGCAAAATGTATGGCATCACAGTTTCTATAAACTTGATGAAATGTGATAGAGTAGCGTTGTGCATACAGCACAAAATACTTGTCTAAATGAGATCGCAGGTTAAAAAAACACATTCTTTGGGGTTAATGCTGTCTTAAGACATCACCTACCTTAGCAGACCCGTTGGATTTAATTGGTTTCATATCCTGTCTAATGGGTAGAAATTGGGTGGGAGGCGCCGCCTGAAAGCAGAAACACTAAAAAAACTGAGTGTTTACAAGACTCAATTAAGTGGAAGAGGATGGGTATCTCACTGATTACTAACAGATAGACCAAATAGAGAGGTTTACATCTGGCCGAAATGCTAATGATATACCTGACTGGGGTGAGGTTGGAGGAGGGGTGGGGAGGGTCTTTTTGACTATTTGTATCGTGTTGACAGTACTGCATTGTGTTCCTGGCAGACTCATAACTACAGGTGGTCCAATTTCCATAGCAGTAAATAAGTACGATATAGAACTGCAGTTTCGCCATAGCAACGTTGTATAATTGAAAAAAAGTGTTTCATTAACATTCCTGGTTGAACAGGGGGAGGAGAATGATAGAAATCCATTCACGTGTATCCATCCTTCAACCACTACAGGTCAGTCAGCAGCGATGCCTCAATTATCCAATTTTTATATATATTAAAACTCTTAATTGCTTTAAATCCTCTAGTTTATATGTCATCCCTGGTTACAATGTTTACACCCACTTTGATACTCCTTCATATAAGCCATGGGTATCTCTACAGGGTCACTCAGCCTGTTGAGGGTTGATTTAGAATTAATCAAAGCTAATCTCTGTGTTAAATTAAGATTGACCAACCAGCATTATATCCAACTCTTCCTTCTTTAGTCACGGAAGGTACTCTGAATTCTCTGCAACATATCTGAATTGAGAAAGTCATATTTGATAATATAGTCACAAATAAAATCTCTGAAAAGATGGGATGATCATAGCTAGAATGCTTTGTTCATAGGTCTACTCGACCAGGAGTGATCTGGGACTAAACAGCACTTATTTCTCAATTTAAATATTTAGCAGAGTATTCAGAGTATCTTCCATGACTAAAGACAGAAAAGGTGGACATGATGCTTGTCGGTCAATCACAGTTTAACAAGGAGATTAGCATTGATTAACTCAAGATAAATCCTTGTTCTAAAAGCATTAGTTCGATTAAGTTCAAGATGGACATCAAATGCATCCCTTTCACCAGCACAAGAGATACGAGGCGTTGTGCCACTTCTTCAAAATAACTAATAAAACAAATCCAAATGTCACAATAGCCACATAAATCTAGAACACTGAAAAAATCCTGAAGTTACTACCTTTCAAAATATCTCATATATCTGTTGCAAATTTTTGATAACAATGAAATATTCCAGATTAAACTTGAAGAACTTCCTCTATCCATAGAACAAAATCTTAGCCCTAAACAAACTACACAGAAAGGGAGAAAAGACAAGTGCCTTTTTTTTTTCTTTGCTTTCCCTTTATTTATACTTACTGCTCCAGCTTTGAATAGTTTCTCTTTGAATTCTTCAGTGGGGTTTTGAAAAGTTAATTTCTCACATCGTGAATTATTTACTGCTGGGCCGCCTAAACCTTGTAGAAACAGATCATACTCAAACCGGATCTTTTTTGGCTCTTCTTTGTTTTTAAAATAAAGTTCCACTGGTAATAAAAAGCCAGCATAACCTGATTCTGTCACCTGGAATGGAGCTTCTTTAACAACTAGAAAGAAGAAAAAAAAGTAAAGAAAAAAAAGTAAAAAAAAAACCTTTGAATACACTGAGATAAAACAAAGAAATTTACAAACAAATAAATAATATAAAATTTTCTCTAAGAAAGAATACAGTTTCAGAGAAGATATACTGTGCTGAACTATTATAGGAAGGAATCAGTAGACTGTTGAATATAATAAAAGTATGAAAAAAATGTGAGTTGAGAATGTGGTGACACAGAGAGAATAAATAAGTAACCAAGCAAGTTCTTAGAAAAGAAACGAAAGTTTATAGTTATGGCAGAAACAAAGGCAGAATAGAGCTTAATGTGAAAAGAAGAACTTTGTGTAAATAAGGTTGGCTTATCACTGGAAGTGCAGAAAGGACAATGCTTGACTATGGACATAAAACTGACAAGGGATCTGAAATCTGGAGAGGGTAGAAAGTAGTGAAACAAACTTCATTATCATCATCTTTCTACGTCCGTTTTCCATGCTGGTATGAATCAGACCAGTTTGATAGGATCTAGAGATCCACCAGCCCTCGTTCACACGCACCTTTGTGTTGGGGGTCATCTTTACTTTGTTATCTCCCCTACTTTCCCTCTCATGTGTGACCCTTCTGTCTGAGTCAGTCACCATGATAGATCGGTAACCACTACACATTTTTTTTTCCTCTCCTTGTTTCTTTCTGTGGAAGAGCATAGGCTCGAAACGTAAAAGACTTTTTCTATTCCTGAGTGTTATACTAATACATCTGTTTGTTTTGTACACCACCTGTCTTCGTCTTTTGTTTTTTTTGTAAACTCTCTATATATCTTGCTCCAACTCTTCATTTTGCGCATTATTTCTACAGTTGAATGTCCATCTTTTCCTTTGTTAGATGAGATATCCTGAGATCACTTTTCACTGCCACATCCATAACCTTCCTTGGTTTCCCTCTTCCACAAACACCGTTCACTTTTGAACACTAAGTACTTGCTTATACAGCTGCCATCTACCCACATCATGTGCCCATACCATCACAATTTCCTCTCTTTACATGCTACTTAATCTACTTATTCCCAGTTTGACTTTCAGTCCAGTTCACCATTCATGCATGGCATATCTAGTGAAGCAGACTTGTCTCATTTCTTTCTAGTCATTGCAGAGCCTTCACATTTAAGGCCCGTGTCTCACTGCCATGCAGCAATATACTTTATACACAAGTGTCATACAAGCTGTCCCTAACCTTGAAGGAGAAGACCACTGTTGCCAGCAAAGATAATAACTCCCTGAACTTTCTCCAAACTGTTCTTATACAGCATTCTCATCGTTTAACGTCTGCTTTCCATGCTAGCATGAGATGGATGATTTGACTGAGGACTGGCGAACCAGATGGCTGCACCAGGCTCCAATCTGATCTGGCAGAGTTTCTACAGCTGGATGCTTTTCCTAACGCCAACCACTTTGAGAGTGTAGTGGGTGCTTTTACGTGCCACTGGCACAAGGGCCAGTCAGGTGGTACTGACAACGGCCACACTCAAACGGTGCTTTTTATGTGCCACCTGCACAGGAGCCGATCCAGTGACACTGGCAACGATCATGCTCGACAAATTTTCAAAACACTAGTTTACCTCTGCTGGTAACAAAGGACTTCTCACACAGAGTGAAAGGTACACTGTATGACACGTGTATGAACAGCCATGCTACACAGCAGTTAAACATGGGCTGTGACTGCTGAGGACATGCGTAAGCTTGCAAGAAATGAAGCTAGTATGCTTCGCTAGATCTGTAATGTCAGTGTGCATACACGACAGAGTGTAAGTGCCCTGAGAGAAAAGCTGGACATAAGAAGCATCAGATGTGGTGTGCAAGAGAGGTGACTGCACTGGTATGGTCATGTGTTGCGTATGGATGAGGACAGTTGCATGAGGAAGTGCCATTCCCTAGTCCTGTCATAAACAAGTTCTCTAGTGTCAGCACTCTGATAAATGTAACCAGTGCATTCTGTAAAGTGGCTTGTGGTATGAAAAAGATCCAGTTATGGAAAATACAAGTGGAACATGAACTCCACATGCTGCATTGCAGGGTACCCATCTATGAAGGTAATGATTTCAAATAAAAATCACACCTGCGTACTTTTGGTAGCACGTCAAAATATATATATATAGCCTACACAGTAGACATAACACTAAAGCAGATTGGTTTGGTCTGTTACTTGTGAGTGCAAGATTATGTATATCCTAACGACCCAACCAACTCACGCCATTATGGAAATATGGATATAAAAACTAAAAGAAGCCCATCATGCGGTTCAGCAGAATAGACCAACAGAATAAGTACCAGGCTTAAAAATATAAGTCTTAGGGTCAGTTTGTTCGACTGAAACCTTCAAATCAGTGCTGCAGCATGGCTAGTCAAATGAATGAAACAAGATAAAAGATATATGTACACGTAAATGTTGAACAATGAGAACGCGGGTGGATAAAATATTTTTATTCATGCATTGAGGTTACCATTGGTTTCATGCTATGAAAAATATCTTAATATTTTAACAATTTTTCAAACCAATCACATAGAGGAATGAATGGTGTTCATCTCCAACCATAGGATTCTTGGTTCAGCCTCAGGTTAACTGATTACACCCCTTAAACCCTTTAGCATTTAAACCGGCCAGAAGTATTCTACCTGTTTTATGTTCAAACTGGCCAGATCTGGTCTCTCACACCAGCCCTACAATATCGATTAAAAAATTAACAGCTACCTCATCAAAATCTCATAGCTACAAGATAATGCCTGATTAGTTCAAGGCAATGTGGATAAAAAAGGATTAATTTTGGCAGAATAATGCGAACACTAAAGGGTTAAAGCCTGTGCTCTATCATGGCAGCACAGTTAAACTCCTATCATATTTTGGGGGTCAAGGGAGCTTATGATATTTGTTATACAAGAGCATCTGAAACAGTGTTTCGAAATGTCTTTTTCTAATAATTTTATTTCAAACTGCCATCAATATTATTGAAATTTATTTTCATCCTACCAATGTCCAAACTTATAACAATGTACAACTGTGTGTTGTGTCTTGGGAGAATTATTAAAGGGTAAAAACTCCCTTCAGTCATGAATGACCATGGGATTGCACCTAGAAAGTTTCCCCCTACCAAAGCACAAGTCTAGGCAAAGTTGTTTATGGAAGGCCAGCAGTCGCCCATGCACACCAGCCTCCCCTCTCCATGCTACTGATGTTTCCCAAGGGAAAGGCAAAGGGGCCAATACAGCTTGGCACCAGTGACATTGCAACTCATTTCCTATAGCTGAGTGAACTGGAGCAATGTGAAATAAGTGTCTTGCTCAAGAACATAACACATGCACAGGTTCAATCCTACTTCTTTCTTGTTGGTCAAATAGTTAAATATGTAACCAACTAACCAATCAATCATTTACTTAATGTGATCGTTAAACAGTCAAACCAGCACATTAAACAAACAATTGATTAGTTAGTTATTCTTTCACTTGTTTCAGTCATTTGACTGTGGCCATGCTGGAGCACTGCCTTTACTCAACCAAATCAACCCCAGGACTTATTCTTTGTAAGCCTAGTACTTATTCCATCGGTCTCTCTTTTGCGGAACCGCTAAGTTATGGGGACATAAACACACCAGCATCGGTTGTCAAGCAATGTGGGGGGGGGGGGTGACAAACACAGACACACACACACACATATATATATATATGCATGTACATATATATGATGGGCTTCTTCCAGTTTCCATCTACAAAATCCACTCACAAGGCTTTGGTCGGCCTGAGGCTATAGCAGAAGACACTTGCCCAAGGTGCCATGCAGTGGGGCTGAACCCAGAACCATGTGGTTGGTAAACAAAGCTACTTACTACACAACCCAGATAATTTTACCAATTAACTAACAAGAAAGAAGAGGAACTGAACCTATGTGTGTGTGTGTTATTATTATTGGTGTAATGACTCTCCCAAAACACAACAAAATTTGTTTCAACACACAATTCATATCAACAATCTTGCAAGCCAAATTCAAAAACAAAATATGACTATGTGGTTACAAAGTTCACTTTGGAACCATGTTGTTTTAATTTCTTTCTCAGAGCATGATACCCTGAGATGGAAGCACTCCGTCGGTTACGACGATGAGGATTCCGGTTGATCCGAATCAACGGAACAGCCTGCTCGTGAAATTAACGCGTAAGTGGCTGAGCACTCCACAGACACATGTACCCTTAACGTAGTTCTCGGGGATATTCAGCGTGACACAGAGAGTGACAAGGCCGGCCCCTTGAAATACAGGTACAACAGAAACAGGAAGTAAGAGTGAGAGAAAAAGTTGTGGTGAAAGAGTACAGCAGGGATCACCACCATCCCCTGCCGGAGCCTCGTGGAGCTTTAGGTGTTTTCGCTCAATAAACACTCACAACGCCCGGTCTGGGAATCGAAACCGCGATCCTATGACCGCGAGTCCGCTGCCCTAACCACTGGGCCATTGCACCTCCACTCGATACCCTGAGAAAGCATCTTCGATGATAGATTCTAGTTGAGGAGGATACAGTCACTTAGATAGATCAGTTTTTGACTGGTACTTAATTTTAATGACACACATGAGAATGCAAGTAGATAGGTTAAAAATGATATGTTAAAAAATGCACTTTACCTCGTCTTGGCTTCTGAAAACTCTCGTGTAAATGAAAAATAACTTTATCAACAAAATGATGAATGGGACTGTCGTTCTGTCCTCGGACAAATACTGTCCAGTCATGAGTGAATCCATTCGGAGTAACTTTCTTCCGTAGACTGGCTTGGTGACCAATTTCAACCTTCACCTGGACTAAATTATTCTAGAAAAACAAGAAAGAAAAAAAAAAAAGGCATTTGTAGAAGTATTAAATTATGTTCAGGTAAAGACAAGTGTCATTAATCAATAAGATTTTATGGCTAAAAACAAACATCTTAACAGTGGTGGGCTACGAAACCCAAGGCGACTCTAAAGTCAATACACAACCATATTTGTATTACATAAACTGGGTTCTACCAGGGGAGGAGATGAATCTACAGTTCTGAATAAATGCTAAATCTCTCTATGTATAAATGGCAAAATGTCGGTGTGTGTGTCCTTTATACGAATCCACAATTTTTCAGTTAGAGGGCTCACACTTTCTATGGTCATTCAAAACCGTCCAAGGGTGGTCGTGCACATCTTTACATTTCCCCAGTCACCCAACAAAGCCATTAAAAAAATCAATAGAAGTGACTTTTTTGTGAATTTTCTATCCAAAATCCAATCAAAATGCCCGAAACTTGATACGCCAATTGAATGCCAGCTAGCTGTATATGATTGGTCGGAGATTTGGACAGTACTCGCATGACGCACACAGCTGTATATACATGCACTAGCACTATGATCCGGCATTGCTGGGTCATAGTGCTAGTCTTATATAAAAGTGAATGTATCATATGTCTGAGTTGTAGGCCATAGTTGTGCCCCACAGTAACACAGTTTTTGCATTGAGGCACATGTTTTTAAGGAGTAGGTCATCGACAAATGTAACTTTTACTAATCTCTGTGATAAACACAAGCAATCAATTGATTATATGAAGACTTCATATAATCATCATCATTTAACATCCATTTTCGATGCCAGTATCGGTTGAATAGTTTGGTAGAATTCAGCAAGCTGCTGAGCCGAGTTCCGGTGTCAGCTTTGGCAGGGTTTCTATGACTGGGCACTCTTCCTAACACCAACCAATTTACAGTATGCATTAAGTGCTTGTTTTTTTTTTCATGCCTTAGCAACAGTGCTGTTGCCAGATAATTTGCAAGACAGAAGAACAAGGAAGTAAGGAAAGGAAAAACACAATGGAATAAATTGTTTTAGAGAAGTCTAAGAGGAGAACTTTGAGATAGAAACCTTCAGGGAGAGGAAAAAAAATACTTATTAAAGTACTAAGATAAAAAATAGGGTAAATATTTCCTCCATCAGTGAAGAAGACTCTGCCTGAAATGCTAAACTTTTCTTCTTCATGGCATAAAATTAATTCCACTCTCAGATATCTGTTTTACTATTTGCCAACACTGAATACCTTTGAATTCAACTGTTTTGTTATTATTATTATTATTAAGGTGGTGAGCTGGCAAAATTCTTAGCATGCTGGACGAAATGCTGCTAAGCATTTCGTGTGTCTTTACATTCTTAGTTCAAATTCTGCTGAGGTCAACTTTACCTTTCATCCTTTCGGGGTTGATAAATTAGGTACCAGTTATGCACTGGGGTCAATGTAACGACTAGTCCCATTCCCCATCAATTTCGAGCCTTGTGCTTTCTGTAGAAAGGATTACTATTATTATTATTTAGTTAAAACAGGAGGCAGGCCAGTGTCTATAGGACCCTTCAGGCTATCCTGTATTAACAAAAAGGATTAGTTGGTTAAGGCTGAAAACAGTCGATGCTCAAAACATTGGGGGAGAAAATGAGAGTAAGGAAATTGGTGTTGTTTAGCCATGGGTCAACTTTCAACAGACAGATCTATGAAAAAAAGCATTTCGGACATGACCACCACTTTATTTTCAGACAAGACAGTGAATCCAGAACTGCAGTAAGACTGTAGGGTTAGATTTTAGGGAAATTTAACTGATATTTCTACCAGGTTAAGCAATCACACAAAGGTTCCTTGTTCATTCTACAGAATGGTGGAATTCTTGTTTAATCCCAAGTCAACTCTGATCAAAGGTATTCCTAGCCTTGACTACCTTGTCACTATTTTATTTTTTGTCTTGTATATCAAGAAATACAGCAGTCAATGTGTCTTTCATATTTAAGTAGCTAGATGTGATTTGAAGGAACTCAAACTTGGCTGTCATTTCAAGTAGGTCAAGCGACCACATAGTCAGGTGTCAGCAACAAGCAGAGTGCAGCCAAAAAGCCATAGAGATTCTCTGTGGGCTTTGAATCTTCTCTAAAAAATTTTCCTGTTGTTTTTATTCATGGGTCATTGGCAGTTGATGATTTCAAATAGTCTTTTGAATCACAAATTGTTTAATTTCAGCTTACATAAGCATTGCCAGTGATGGATACAAAGGGATATCTATACATGCATGATATTTATATAATACATATGTGAGACATGGCTAAAGATAGATAAGTGGGCCACTAGAAAAAATTTACTCAGAGGCTCCCTTATCAAATTTCCAAATAGTTGTAATTGAATGAACGGGATGAATCATCATCATTTAACGTCCGCTTTCCATGCTAGCGTGGGTTGGACGATTTTGACTGAGGGCTGGCGAACCAGATGGCTGCACCAGGCTCCAATCTTAATTTGGCAGAGTTTCTATAGCTGGATGCCCTTCCTAATGCCATCCACTCCGAGAGTGTAGTGGGTGCTTTTTACATGCCACCGGCACGGGGCCAGTCAGGCGGTACTGGCAACGACCTCGCTCGAATCCTTTTACACATGCCACCAACACAGGTGCCAGTAAGGCAACGTTGGTAATGATCATGCTCGAATGGTGCCCTTTTACGTGCCACTGGCACGGAAGCCAGTTGGCTGCTCTGGCAACGATCACGCTCGGATGGTGCTCTTGGCACCCTTTGCAATCTTAACAGAAAACTGGGATGAAAAACGAAAGCGAGAGAGAGAGAGAAAGAGAAGGAAGAGGACAGAAATGTTTCCATTATACTGAATGCAAAAGCAATATATGCCATTAGATATAATATAGAATAATTTGTCTTGATACTTATTGACATTCTTAGTAACAAACAGTAAAGACTTATGGTATTCAGGAGAAATTGGTTGTTCTCTCAGTGTACTTAATGGCAATTTTAATGTGCACATACACCACAACCTATCCTTTAACATTTTGTGAATCTAACAGGTACATTATTTACATGGCCTTTCTTTTCAATATTTAGAGAGAAAAATGCATATTATTCACTGAAATGTGAGCCATACATATTTTGCATGTTACACTTTTAACAGTTCATCCTTTCAACAGGAGCCCACCTATTTTTATATGATAGTAAATTAGCAAAGTTATTTGGGACTTGACATGCAGTAATTTGTTCTGCAACTTTGCACTCTGACTTCAAATGCCACTGAAGTCAACTTTGCTTTCCATCTTTCTGGGAACAATAAAAATGTGCCAATCCAAGGCTGTGGATTGACAGAACTGATAGAATGTCAGGTAGGATATCTTGCAGTGTCTGTTCCAGCTTTTTGCCTTCTGACAGTAATACCTGTTTTGGTTTGTTGCTTGTTCCTTCTCGAGCCATGCCTGGCTCATAAGGGCCGGTTTCCCCGGTTTCTTGGTGTATAGGTTCCCCACCTGGACGGGACGCCGGTCCATCACAGATGAGCAGCAAGATGCAGGAGGAAAGAGTGAGAGAAAGTTGAGGCGAAAGAGTCAGCAGAAGTTCGCCATTACCTTCTACCGGAGCCGTGTGGAGCTTAGGTGTTTCACTCATAAACACACACATCATCCAGTCTGAGATTCAAACCCGAGATCCCTCGACCACGAGTCCGCTGCTCTAACCACTAGGCCATGTGCCTCCATGGTAATACCTGTGATGAGACCTGTACAAAGGTGTACCAGACCAAATGCAGAGCTGTCTTTCCTTTAGATATCATGTCATGGAAAGAATACCAAAATTAACTGAAACAGTATATTTCATTAGAAACATGACTAAGAGGGTTAACCTTTTAGCATTTAAGCTAGCCATATCTGGCGCATATATTCTACTTGTTTTATATTCAAATCAGCCAGATCTGGCCTCTTGCACCAACCCTATAATGTCATTTTAAAATTATACAATCATGTAATCAAAATCTCAAAGCTACAACAAAATGCAGGATTAATTCAAAACAATATTGTTTTTACTTGTTTCAGCCATTAGACTGCAGCCATGTGAGGAATACCACCTTGTAAGGTTTTAGTCAAAGAAATCAACCCCAGGACTTATTCTTTGTAAGCCTAGTACTTACTCTATTGGTCCCTTTTGCTGAACCGCTAAGTTACAGGGACATAAACACACACACACATAAATACATTATGTGTATGTGTATATAAATATATATATATATATATATATATATGTCTGTGTGTGTGTGTGTGTGTACATACAACAGGCTTCTTTCAGTTTCCCTCTACCTAACCCACTCACAAGCCTTTGGTTGGCCCGAGGCTATAGTAGAAGACACTTGCCCAAAGTACCACACAGTGGGACTGAACCCAGAACCATGTGGTTGGAAAGCTAGCTTCTTACCACACATCCATATCTGTACCTAAGTATTTCAGTCATGACAACACTTTATTTTTGGACAAAACAATGAACCCAGGAATGCATTATTTAACTTTTTTATTACCGTATTTATTTTGAGATGCTCTGTGTTTCTTTCAGTTATTTTAAATATAACAAAGAATTTAGTAAAATCACTTAGTTATCCACATCACATCTACAAAATGATTGACTTACAAGCTAGCTTAATACCACCTGCTTATTGCAAAACATAATGTGTTTGTAACTTCTGTGTAAGATTTCCATTCTTAACTATGACCGTCCTGTCTCTTTACAGATGTGTAGAACTGCATTAGCTAATGTGTTCTGGCGGTGCCACGTAAAAAGCAACCAGCCCACATTGTAAAGTGGTTGGTGTTATGAAGAGCATTCAACCGTAGAAACCATGCCAAATCAGACTGGGAGTCTGGTGGAACTCCCCAGTTTGCCAGCTCTGGTCAAACCATCCATCCCATGTCAGCAAGGACAAAGGACGTTAAATGATGATGATGATGATGAACTTACACAGACATCCGCATTAAAATTCACTCTCTAAAATACAACAGGTACTACTACTTCAAAGACTCCACTTACATAATAAACAAACCGATGCCTTCCATATATTTCTTTATGAAGCTTCTGATATTTTGATTTGTTTTTTGTTTTTTTTATCTTTTAATACTTTGTATGTCAGTACTTTCTTTGAATAGAAGTTTCTTGAACATTAACAAATAAATACTATTGAGAGAGAGAGAGAGAGAAAGAAAGAGCAGTGGTTAGGTAAGTGAGAAAATACATCAATATCATATTTTCTTCTTTTCTATGAAGGAGAACAAAAGAGAAGATTGATTTGTTACAGACACAAGGTTTTGGATTTACAGAGGAGAAAGTAGTGTGAGAAATTACTCTTTGTAGTACTTCTGCTTTATTAGTGACAGAAGTAAAGGCCTATAGCAACTGGAAATAAGATTAGTTTGAAGAGAGAGCTAACGAAGAACCTAAATTTGTGTGCTCTTTATCTCTTTAGCAATCAGATTACTCTATCACATGTAATACTTAATCATACATTATCTCATAGCTTCAAGACTTTGATTATGTGATTGTTTATTTTTAGAGTGATATTGTAAAGTAGGTGTGAGAGGCTGGATCTGACCAGTTTGATCATACAACAAGTAGAATATTTGGGCCAGATATTTTTGGTTTAAATGCTGAAGTGTATTACTACTTAACCTGACATGCATATGTATATCAATGATAACACATACAAACCTCAAGCCAATGACACTTGGTCTACACAAAATAGCTTGATCAGAGCTAACAAGGAAGTGATGTGATTGTCTGACCTGCTAGAAATAGCAGCCTAATCTCATTTATGAGCCTGTTGCTAAATATTTTGTGAAATTTGATATTTATAATGACTAACATGAAGCTATGTGGATTCACTGTAAGAAACTTGGATTGGTAACAATTAAGTTATCAATAAAGTAAAATAACTTATGAACAGATGTACACTAATATGTATTTGAGGTTTTGGTTCCAAATCTTAAACTAGTTTCTTCAACATGATACTCACTTAAGTCTCCATCAAATTAAACCCTTTAGAAAAAAAAGTGGGGGAGGAGAGATACTGGATGTCATTCAAGGAACACTGTGGTTACAAAAAGTTGGGATAGGCATGTCTAAAATGCCATTGTTCATAAGTCTGCTTGATCAGAGCTAACAAGGAAGTGATGTGATTGTCTGACCTGCTAGAAATAGCAGCCTAATCTCATTTATGAGCCTGTTGCTAAATATTTTGTGAAATTTGATATTTATAATGACTAACATGAAGCTATGTGGATTCACTGTAAGAAACTTGGATTGGTAACAATTAAGTTATCAATAAAGTAAAATAACTTATGAACAGATGTACACTAATATGTATTTGAGGTTTTGGTTCCAAATCCTAAACTAGTTTCTTCAACATGATACTCACTTAAGTCTCCATCAAATTAAACCCTTTAGAAAAAAAAGTGGGGGAGGAGAGATACTGGATGTCATTCAAGGAACACTGTGGTTACAAAAAGTTGGGATAGGCATGTCTAAAATGCCATTGTTCATAAGTCTGCTTGATCAGAGCTAACAAGGAAGTGATGTGATTGTCTGACCTGCTAGAAATAGCAGCCTAATCTCATTTATGAGCCTGTTGCTAAATATTTTGTGAAATTTGATATTTATAATGACTAACATGAAGCTATGTGGATTCACTGTAAGAAACTTGGATTGGCAACAATTAAGTTATCAATAAAGTAAAATAACTTATGAACAGATGTACACTAATATGTATTTGAGGTTTTGGTTCCAAATCTTAAACTAGTTTCTTCAACATGATACTCGCTTAAGCTCTAAATTAACCACACCATTCTCATGGAAACCATGCATTAAATGAACCACTCACTCAAGCTCTATATAAACCAGGCATGGGTAGCCTTTTTCCATGTGCAGGCCAGATTAAGTTTTCTCACCAAAGTTGCGGGCCAGAGCCCTAATTATAGACTTACAAAATATGTATACAAGTGCTTATACAGGTATTTGTTTTATAATATAAAACGGATATTAAAGTAAGGGTAAGAACAAAACAATTTATTAATATAAAACAAATGTAGTTGAATCAGTAAAATTATTCATTCTCATAGGGAGAAAATAGCCACGAAACATTATTCTACTGGGATGTTTGCAGTTGATGTTTCTTCATTAACATCTTGATGTTTGAAGAAATGCTAGAGGTGGCTACTCTCGAGTTATTTTCAAGATGATTATCAGTTATTCTTGATCTTGCTTTGGATTTAGTAGATTTCATTCTTGAGAATAGCTGCTCACATTTATATGTGTTCCAAAGAGTGACATTTTCTTTCTAGCAAAATCCACAATCAAGGCTAAACTTTCTCTAGGTAGGCTTCTATAAAACTCTATTAGTGAATGACCTCTCATTTCCCTGTTTTAAATCTTCATTCCCTTGGAGTTCAATTAATTCCATCTGTAATTCCTCGGGAACCTGGTTAATATTGATATCAAAAGGCAAAGAAAATATACATAGATTTGTTTCTTGCGATTTGAAATCTATTATTGAATTTTTCGTTGATCAATTTTACCTCATCTGCATAAGTACAATCGATTTTGCCATGAATTACCAATGTTCCCACAAATGCATTTTGTTTTGAAATGCTTTGATATGACTGTACAACCGATGAATGAATTGGCCTTCCCCTTACAATTTCAAATTAAGGCCATTAAGATATGAAATAAAGTCAACAAGAAAAGCAAGATCACATATCCAGCCATCATCATTCAATTCGGGCCTAGACTTTCCATGAATGTAAAAATTTCACTCCTCAAATCATAAAATCATTTCAACATTTTTACATGCACACATTCGTATACACGCTTGAAGATACAAAAAGTGGCATTGGTTGTTCACTGTCACAGAGATTTATGAAACGGGCTTTTTAATTAGAACCTAATTAACAAATCTAATTACGTTCTAGATACTGTAATGAGTTTATTAATTCCACACATATTTTGAATTTTAATTTACTGAAAGCTTTCTATATATGTATACTTCTAATGTTGCTTGAGTGAGTATGGTGTAGTCATATAGAGCTTGAATGAGCTTGGTATGGTTTATATCAGGCATGGGCAACCTGCGGCCCTTAGGCCAGATCTGGCCCAAGGAGACCTGTAGCAGTATGGTCGTGAAGTGGTTAATTTTCAAGTCTGGCTGACTCATAGAGTAAATAGGCAAAAAGGAAACAAACTTTTGTGGAATGCACTTCAGCAAAAATTCTAGGAATGGTGAAAGGACTAAATTTGTAGAAACAAAATAGAGAAAGTGAAACTCATGTGAAAGGACTAAATTTGTAGAAACAAAATAGAGAAAGTGAAACTCATGTGAAAGGACTAAATTTGTAGAATCAAAATAAAGTGAAAATCATGTTTTCCTGAAAAACAAGAAGGAAACATCGGTGATAAAATGAAATTAATCGTAAGCCTTTACTAGTCAGTGAGTAGCTGACGTTCAATCCGTAAGGTTATCTCTTGACACTAGCAAATGGTCAACATGTCATTCATGCACTCGCTCAAATTTATACTCTTTCTCATACCTTGTTTTGCTCTCAAAGTAGCTTCTGCACCAACACACACATTGATATTTACACATGTACACACACAGGCACATAAATGTATAATAGATCTTGTGTTGCAAATTGAGCTTCTTAAGCACACGGCCATGCTTGTACCTATATTTCTGGACTGTACTTGTGATTTGGGAACTCAGCCTTGTGTAACACAGATCCTGCTTTATTATTACACTAGCACTATGACCCGGCAACGCCAGGTCATAGTGCTAGTGCATGCATATACAGCTGCGTGCGTGCGCACATACATGCAAGTACTGTCCAAATCTCCGACCAATCACATACAGCTAGCTGGCATTCAATTGGCGTATCAAGTTTTGGGCATTTTGATTGGGTTTTGGATAGAAAATTCACAAAAAAGTCACTTGATTTTTTAATGGCTTTGCGGGGTGACTGGGGAAATGTGAAGATGTGCACGGCCACCCTTGGACGGTTTTGAATGACTATAGAAAGTGTGAGCCCTCTAACTGAAAAATTGTGGTTTTGTATAAAGGACACACACACACATTTTGCCGTTTATATATAGAGAGATAGAGATTAAGAGTACCAGTGTCCATAGATTGATTACCCAGCTGTTTAAACTATATTTTCACAACTAGGTGATTCTATTGATCAAAACAAACACAAGATCCATTACACATTTATGTGTGTCTGTGTGTGTGTGTGTGTATGTGTTGGTGTAGAAGCTACTTTGAGAGCAAAACAAGTTATGAGAATGAGTACATATCAAGTGTTCCATTGCATTGCTGAGGGTATCATCTCTAAGAGAGTGTGTGTGTGTGTGTGTGTGTGTGCGTGCCTGTGAAAGACAAGTGATGATCCAGGTGAGCAACAGAAAACAAGTCAACAGATTCACCCTGCTACACTACGTAAAGGGCTTGCAGATGTTTGTTATTTAAAATATCTTTTTCTGTGTGCATGTGTGTATGCATACATGTGTATACAATGTGTTTGATGCATGGAATATATATATCTGCATTTATACAAACAAGTATGAGTTATGCATGTGTGTGTGTGTTTCTAGATAACGGAAATATGAGCATTTGGAATTCATTAGTCAGAGTAAATAAATAAACTGCTAATGACAAAAGCACAAACTTTCTCAGCCAAGAGTATTTTGAGTTAATCCTTCAGAATTCAGATTACTTTGTCAAATGTGATACTTATTTAATCACATTATTTTGAATTATCTTGAAGGGTAGGTGTTAGAGGCTGGATCTGGCTGGTTTGAATATACAACAGGCAAAATAATTGGGTCTAATATGACCAGTTTAAATGCTAAAGGATTAATGGAAACTTACTGAACCAGACATCTTTGCAAAAACTAAATATAAACACAGACATGGCTGTGTGGTAAGAAGCTTGCTTCTCAACCATGTTGTTCTGGGTTCGGTCCCACTCTGTGATACCTCGGGCAAGTGTCTTTCACTATAGCCTCAGGTCAACCAAAGCGTAGTGAGTGAATATGGTAGAAAGAACCTGAAAGAAGCCCATCATATATATATCTATCTACATGAGGTGGCTGGGGCATGTCAGGAAATTGGATGACTATCGAATCCTGAAGCAACTGCTCTATGGAGAACTGGCCCAGGGCAAGAGACCAAGAGGAAAGTCAAAACTGAGGTATAAGGACACTTGCAAAACTAGTTTGTCCATTTGTGAGGTGAATGTCAGCACCTGGGAAGAGAGGGCTGAGGACAGAACAACATGGAGAACTGTGATGAAGGAAGGAACTGCTTCACTAGGGAGCAGCTACAGATACAAACAAGTTGAGAAGCGTCAGAGGCAAAAGGAACACAACAGAAATGCAGAGCGCCCAGCCAGCCTCTTCGTATGCAAGTACTGTGACAGAATCTGCGCTTCAATCACAAGAAGACAACCATGAAAGAAGCTGCAAGAAGGGGAGCCCCTGATATGTTCGATTAAGCTAAATTGACCGTCTGCATAGACAAAGAGGGCCAGTTATATACATGCGTGTGTCTTTGTCCCCCACCACTGCTTGACAACTGGTGTTGATGTTTATGCCCCCATAACTTAGCAGTTTGACAAAGGGGGCCAATAGAATAAGTACCAATCTTAAAAAAAAAAATTAAGTACCGAGGTCAAAAGACTCGAAATTCTTCAAGGCAGTGGTCCAGCATAGCTACAGCCTAATGACAAACAAGTAAACAATAAAAGAAAAATACCACTGACCACTCTTTTGAATTACAAAAAAAAAATTTTTAATCTACAGAACCCTATCATGTCAGAGGAGCTTTGTGAAAGGCATAGACTTTTTAAATTACTGGCAATTTAGCCAGATGCAATGTTGGATTTTGTGAAGCGGCTGACCTTATTCATGGACACAGACCAAATAGAGAAAGTAGATGGGCAGTTTGAAATTTGACAGCCGTGTTAAGAAAATGGAAGATGTTGATGAGTGGATGTGTGTGTTTATGTAGACCTTTTACTTATTTCAATTACTGGACTGTGACCATGTTGGGATACTACCTTCAAGGGTTTAGTTCAACCCGATCAACCCCAATACTTCAGTTTAAATCTGGTACTTATTCTATTGTTGTCTTTGGCCAAGCTGCTAATGTTATGGGGACATAAGCAAACTAACAACGGTTGTCAAGCAGTGGTGAGGAACAAACACAAAAACATACACATGCATGTACGTGCGTGACAGGCTTTCACAATTCCTGTCAAACCAAATTTACTCACAAGACATTGGTTGATCTGGGGCTATAAGAGGAAGTGCCACACAGTGGGATCAAACCTAACTACATGGGTGCAAAGCAAGCTTCTTAACCAAACTGCAATGTCTGTCTGTCTATATATATATATCACCTTGATCACCTTGACTGACCAGTCCATCGGGCGTCCATGTGACACTGCTGGTCACAGCAGGCTGTCCACTCCTCTCTGGATCGCACCTTTCTCATCAACGTGATCCCAATTGCCCTCCTGAAACCGTAACTCCACCGTCGTGGAGTCCTTCCGAGTGGTTGTTTCCACTCACGCGGGTACCACTCGACAAATGCGCATGTCCACTGATTATCAGTTATATGTTATATGGTAGTGAAACATGGGCTACAACAAATAGAGAAGAACAGAGATTGGTAATGGCTCAAAGAGCCATGGAGAGGTCAATGCTTGGAATCTCATTGAGAGAGCACATCAGTAGCGAGAGGTCATCAGAGAGAAGTCCGGCATGAGAGATGTCATCGTAGAATATATATGTGTGTATATACATATATATATATTTCACTTAGGGATTGCGAGACTAATAACTTGGTATTGAATTCAATATACTTATGCTTAAGAACAAAGTGTTAGTCGAGTACAGAGAAGTAATGAAAGAAAATGAGATGAACTTCATTAGCTTACAGCTGTTTCTGCTATAAGATATAGAAAACTCACATTTTCTTTTAATATATATAATAATTTAAATGTTTTCTATGCTGTATATATGAAGAGAGAGATGTAAAAACACAAATATTTGTTCTCGTGTGCAAAAATAACTGTGCTCATTGTGCACATATTTTTGTCCATTGCTCAAAAATCAATGGAAATTGTAGTTGTGATACCAGTGCTGGTGGCACGTAAAAGAACCATCCGAACGTGGCCGTTGCCAGCGCCGCTCCGACTGGCCTCCGTGCCGGTGGCATGTAAAAAGCACCCACTACACTCATGGAGTGGTTGGCGTTAGGAAGGGCATCCAGCTGTAGAAACACTACCAGATCAGACTGGAGCCTGGTGCAGCCTCCTTGGCTTCCCAGACCCCAATCGAACCGTCCAACCCATGCTAGCATGGAAAGCAAATGTTAAACGATGATGATGTTCAAATGTACTTATCGTTCATATAACTGGAGTCCATCAAATAAATCAGCAATAAAATAAGGTTCCATAAAATTCCTTTAACTCTTTGGACATCTTGTCTGGCACAACCTTGGGTTGAGTGACCTGCCTATTTTAAACTTCATATTTAAAAAGAAATCTTAATTTTATAGAAGAACATTTTTGTTAAGTTTCATTTCAAGTCAATTATTTTGCTATACCTTTTCAAACTCTTCGTTATCTTCAAAATTAATTGAAACAGTTATTTTCCAGGAAGTATGGCAAGAAAACTATTCATCTACATGAGCAGAAGTAGATAGTATATATATAGAGAGAGATATATATGCACATATAGATAAAACAAACAGAACTAGATCTCAAAGAGAATATACATTTTTTAAACTGATGATTGAATATATATATATATATATATCATCATCATCGTTTAATGTCCGTTTTCCATGCTAGCATGGGTTGGATGGTTTGACCGGGGTCTGGGAAGCCAGGAGGCTGCACCAGGCTCCAGTCTGATCTGGCAGTGTTTCTACAGCTGGATGCTCTTCCTAACGCCAACCACTCCGTGAGTGTAGTGGGTGCTTTTTACATGCCACCAACACAAGTGCCAGGGGAGGCTGGCAACAGCCACGATCAGTTGATGCTTTTTACATGCCACCGGCACGGAAGCCAGTCAAGGTGGCACTGGCATCGGCCACGTAAGGATGGTGCTTTTTAGGTGCCAGGGTAGGCTGGCAATGGCCACAAACGGTTGGTGCTTTGTACGTGCCACTGGCACATCAAACTAAACAGCTAGGATATCCAGAGGTGATGCAGTACGACTGTTTCAAGCAGTTCCATTTAATTGAACAAAGCAATCATTACATCAATTTAAATGCAGAGCTATCCTCAGCTGCATCAATAAATAAATAGAATTTAGTCAGACACATTTGTATGATTTTACTTAAATCCTTTAAGTTAAGAAGACAAAGTCCATGCTGTTTTCACTTCAGCTTAGAAGCTACTAAGGCATCAGAGAAAAAGAAACTTGTTAGGGTTCTAGCTTGTCACAGATTTTTGGGTCGGTTTTGACTGCTCTATAGTCTTAGATTTTGATTACAAAGATTTGATAAACAAGACTATAAATCAAAACTGACCCAAAAATCTGTGACAAGCTAGAATCCTAATAAGTTTTTTTTTTTCCCTGATGTCTTAGTAGCTTCTAAGCTGAAGTGAAAACATTGACTTTGCCTTCTTACCTTCTTAGAGGATTTGAGTAAAATCATACAAATGTGTCTGACTAAATTCTCTTTATTTATTTATGCAGCTGAGGATAGCTCTGCATTTAAACTGATGCAATGATTGCATTGTTCAATTAAATGGAGCCGCTTGAAACAGTCATACTGCATCACCTCTGAATAATACCGCAATAGGTTTTTGGTGCCGCAACTTAAGTACCTAATTCATCTGAATCTCAATCATCATCATCATCGTTTAACGTACGTTTTCCATGCTAGCATGGGTTGGACGGTTCAGCTAAGGTCTGGGAAGCCAGGTGGCTGCACCAGGCTCCAGTCTGATCTGGCAGTGTTTCTACAACTGGATGCCCTTCCTAACGCCAACCACTCCGTGAGTGTAGTGGGTACTTTTTACGTGCCACAGGAGGCTGGCAATGGCCACGATCGGTTGGTACTTTTTATGTGCCACCGGCACGGAAGCCAGTCAAGGCGGCGCTAGCATCGGTCACATTTGGATGGTGCTTTTTACGTGCCACCAGCACAGGTATCACAACTACAATTTCCATTTGATGCTGATGTACTTGACTCAATAGGTCTCGTTAAGCACAGCAGGTCACCCTACGATCCAAGGTAAACACAGCAGGTTGTCCTGCAATCCAAGGTACTTTGGATGGGCTGGGGCTGCTATATGAAGCTGGTGCAGGAAACAGCCATGAACTCACATTTTATAATATATATATATATATATATATATATATATATATAAACTTGAGATCCTAAAACCAAGGTCCCACATAATACATAAAAAGCATCCAGTACACTCTGTAAAGTGGTTGACATCCAGCCATAGAAACGAAGCCAAAACGGACTATGGAACTTGATGCAGACCCCAGCCATGCCAGTTCCTGTCAAGACATCCAAGCCATGCCAGTATGGAAGACGGACCTTAAATGTTGATGATGATGGTGAAATATATATTTAGACGTATATATACAAGTCATCAAGCGAGGTCTCTATCATCGCCGTGGTTTTAAATTCCTACTTTTCCATGCTTGTATAGGTCAGCCAAGGATACATTGAGGCAGGGTTTTTCAACCTTCGACCATCCTTCATGTTGCTAGCTCCTAACTTGTTTCTAAGTGGAGTAATAATCTAACAGTCTGCTGAGCAACTAATAGCTAGGACATGTTTATTTTTCTGCTTTATGTGGGGAACTGAAAGAAGCAACATGGTTTAAGTCACCTTTTGTTTACAAAGATTGCACAACAAATCGAGAAGCCCTGATATCCTTTTGTAGTGGACTACAAGCCAATGACACAGGCAGGAAGCCGTTGTTTACAAAACAATTAAACATGAGAGAAACATACACTCACAACAGGTTCCCATCAACCAAATCCAGCTTTGGTTGATCTGGGTGATAGAAAATACTTGTCCACACAAAGGTCAACTATGATTGAGTAGACATAAAGTCAAAAGACATTCCATCTATGACCATCCAGTCCAGTGTATGTTTTGGCTGCTGTCATTTATAGTAAATAACTATATAGAGGAACTCTTACTGGTTTGCTTCTATGCAGCAGTTCAATCAACTAGAATTAGCAGCCAAATATTTCTCAAACTACTCTACATTAACTGAAAAAGAGAAAACACAAAGAAGTCACCGGATTCTTTGCTCATGCTACACCAACAAAATATGAATTCCATGCACTTCCCTCAACTAAATTCCCCTCTCAAGGATTTGGTTGACCCAAGGCAATGATAGAAGACTCTTGTTGAAGGGATTAAATCTGAAACTATGCAGTTGTAAAACAAACCATATATCATCATTATCATCGTTTAACGTCCGCTTTCCATGCTAGCATGGGTTGGACGGTTTGACCGGGATCTGGCGAACCAGATGGCTGCACCAGACTCCAATCTGATCTGGCAGAGTTTCTATAGCTGGATGCCCTTCCTAACACCAACCACTCCGAGTGTAGTGGGTGCTTTTATGTGCCACTGGCACGGAAGCCAGTCAGCTGCTCTGGCAATGATCATGCTCGGATGGTACTCTTAGCACTCCACTAGCACAGATGCCAGTCATTCAATTTGATGTCTGCAAAACTTCTCTTTAGTCTTGTGTTCATGCCATTAGATGTTCTACACTCTCCTAAGAAACCTAGTGTATGTACATACTATCAAGGTGATCTTGAAGATGTCCCTTCTTTAGAGTCCAAGTTTCCTTAGAGAATGCTCTCTATACATGCTCTGAAGAAGACCAACGTGTTGACTTGGAAATGTGGAATTGCCAAATGTCAAGAAATCTTTCTTAATGTAAGCAGCATATGGTCTGAGGTATCTGAAGTCACCACCATTCATGTATGGAAATTTGTTGATCTTTGTGCCAAGTACAGTTGTTAAAACCAAAGTGTTTCCAACAACAGTAAGAATCCTTCAGGAAGACACCCAATTTCTTTTCTCATTGTTATTGCAGTGAACTACTATTGCACGAAACCTCCCAAAAAGCACCCAGTACACACTGTAAAGTGGATAGCATTAGGAAGGGCATCCAGCCACAGAAACCATGCCAAAGCTGATACTGGAACATGGTAGTTCTTTGTTTGTTTGTTCCTTCTCAAGCCATGCCTGGCTCATTAGGGCCAGTTTCCCGGTTTCTTGGCGTATAGGTTCCCCACCTGGACAGGACGCCGGTCCATCGCAGGTGAGCTGCAAGATGCAGGAGGAAAGAGTGAGATAAAGTTGTGGCGAAAGAGTCAGCAGAAGTTCACCATTAACTTCTTCCAGAGCCACGTGGAGCTTAGGTGTTTCGCTCATAAACACACATATCGCCCGGTCTGAGATTCAAACCCGCGATCCCTCAACCACTGCTCTAACCACTAAGCCATGTGCCTCCACATGGTAGTTCTTGAATCCATTGGATCCAGTCAAATCATCCAACACATGCCAGAATGGAACATGGATGTTAAATGATAATGATGATTGTGATGATTTATATTTCTTAAAGTTTTAACTCACATCAAGATATAGTGATTATGATATCAGTAGAGCCTTTATCCCTCTGACCCTGACTCTACTAATGATCTTATTTTCACAGCTCATCAACTATAAAGTATTATAGCTGATTACAGTGAACTTGCATGTTTTAGCATACCAATGATAGACAAACGAAAATCAAGTTACACATTAGAAAGACTCGAACCTGAAAACGAGTTGGTATGCAGCTGCTATTTAAGGGGGTCTACCTTAAAACAACCATCTCACTAGATTATACTATAAAGGCAGTGGAGCAAAGATTCAAAGGATATGATAAAAATTGAATAAATGCCAACAGATTGATACTTGAAAAAAATATTTCATATTTGTTTTATATACCTAGTTTTATCACATAAGCAAGATAGAGCTAACCTAATAGGAACGGCGACTAAATCTTCCTTAAATTGTACTATGATTTTTAAAACAAAAGGGCATATTGGAGGCACAGTCCTAGGCAAGCTTTTATAAGGTGGGAAGGCTGTGGTTGCAATGCCTTTCGATCGGGCTCACCTTGGGACAACAACAACAAGGGTGATGGGGCTAAATATCCAGTTTACTAATAAGCAGTGTTCATTTATGTGATTAACCAAACTGACAACAGAAGAATTTGAACGAGTCAACGAGAACTGCTACAAACAGTGAGCAGATGGCGCTACCTTACCTACTGTCTATAGATAGGTAGGTGTAAGGGAGTATTGATAGCTTAGTGTATCTGTCCATAAACACACACAAAGGTGCCATGTGAAGAGTACAAATGGTCACTTCGGTCAGCTGTTATATTTTCACTTGTCAAGACTATATATATGACCACGGTTTTGTATATTTTCCTGGAAAAAAAAATATCTTTCAACCATTTGGGTATTCATTTCATGTGTCTCATATGTTTCTAACTTAATGCCGAAAAGTAGTAATGAAAAAAAAAAAAGGTGCCAAGAGAGGGGTTAAAGGTGTTTGGTCAAGATGTGACGAAGGGTCAGCTTGTAAAATAAAGCGATTTTCAAATTTCCGTTGAAAGTTATCTGCCCTTGGCAGCCATGACTTTTTTCGGTAAACAAACAAAAACATTTTTTTAAGTGACTCGGATAATATTGACAATGGTAACCATCTTTCCAAAAAAAAGCTAACAAAAACAAACAAAATCTAATGAAATAAAGAAAAAAACATTTTGTTTTCTTCTTTCGCTGTTTCACATCCCTCCCCCTCCCCACCACTCTGGTCCACGTTTACATGAGTGGGAGGGGTTATTTGTTGTAACAAAGGTTTCTAAAAGCTGGATGGATGCCCTTCCTACAGTCAGAATACAAATGGACCAACGAGAAAGTCCTCTACGCGGTTGTTCGACCCGCTACAAATAACAATAAAATCAGGGTACCATCTTGAGAAAAGGAGTGAGCATACATAGAATTAATGTAGTTCCACACACACAATGCCAGAGAAAATGATGGGATGGTCGTAGATGGAATAGCTTTTGATAAAGGGCTGCTCGATGAGAACTAAACAACAACCTCACATTAAGACTTTTTTCTTTTTTTTTTTTGAAAGAATTTAATTTGTTCTAGAAGCAAAAAACATTTCCGCACGGAAAAAAAAAGTCTCCAGCGGTAGTGCAATATACGACCAGGATAAATGGCTGCAACTTTTTTTAGAAAAAGGAGTTCTGAACGACATGAAATCATTTGGTAGACATTCATACGACAACTATGAACCTTTTTTGGAACCTCACTCGAAAAACGACATCGAGGTCCGAGATCGTGGGGCGAACAACAAGAGAACAGAAGGACCCCAAAGCGACAAGCTCGATGGTGGGGAGGGGGGGGGTCTTAGAGAAACCAAGAGGGAAGTAGGTTGAGAACGGAAAGAAAAGTATTAAGGATATGAAGACTAATTGTCGAAAACGAACGTCACAAAATCCCGTTGGGAAAATTAAGAAAGAAAAGTTACAACCTCTGCAGTTCCTGTTCTTTTTATGGATATGTTAGTTAACAACATCACATTATCAAGACACTGACAAAAGTACCAATAAATAAAATTCTACATTCAATTAATCCAACTACTGACCACTTGCTAAAATTTAATCAACCACCAATCGATACATAATAGTTTCAATATCCTGCATTTTACTTTGCATTGTGTGTGTGTGTAACAAAGGTATGAAAATCAACATCAACATTCTTAGAAATAAAAAACCTAATATAACGAAACCAATTATACGTATATACAACGAACTAACAAACTTTAAGGCGAAACAATATGCGTAGGAGGAAGATAGAGAGAAAGACTGGAAACGTCAAAGATTCTTGTTTTCCAATTTCATATGAAATGATACAAATTTGAGAACTTTACTAAATTATTTTCGATAATGCTTAAACGCTTTACTTTTCTTGGAAGCTAATTTGTATTTAAAAAAAAAAAATGCCTGATGACAGTGCGACCCAGTTTAAATTCCAGGGTTGCAGTAAATTCCACAACCCTTCTTCTAATCGTTTAATGCATCTAAGAAAGGCATTAACGTCACACATACACATTCTCTTCCTCCTCGTAACAATTAGAGAGACATTTTCGCAAAATTTCGCTTTAGGTTTGGTTTCGTTTCGTAATTGACTCGTAAAAGAAAAACCGTCTTAAATGGTATATATCCCTTTTCTCCCCCTCTCTCTCTCTCTCTCTAATAAATAAAACCCCCGATGTTTCGTGTCTATATTATAATAAATAAAAGCAAAACAATCGAGGGAGCCTGTACGTGGTCACCTCGAGCAGCTAGACTTAGCAGCCAAATCTCCCTCAAATCATATTTTAGAAAAAAAAAAAAAAGAGAGAGAGAGAGAGAGAGATGTCGCACAATGTAAGTCCTAGATGCACTATTTGTGAAGAAGTGTGATTACGACTAGAACATTGTCTTGAACAAGTCTGCAAAGCCACAGCTGACTTAGGTATATTATAGGAGACGGTCCGAATAAAAAAAGTCACCGAGCCGAGTAGAGGTGAGTGACCGTTCTAAGTTCAAATTCAATTTCAGACAACTTTGACTTAAATCTCCCCCGCTACATCGACAAAGCTCCCAGCCAGAAAATATTTATTATTATTATTATTATTTTTACATTTATACGTCATTGATGCCCTTGAGAACGGCATGAATATCACATAATCCCTTTAAATCTAATAGATAAGTAAGCAAAAACAAAAATTTGCTCGGGAAAATTCGTGGTTTTACTGTGGGGGGGATTCTTTAAAGTGTGAGATGTTGTGATGCTCATGCCTTTATTCTTAGGACATTAACGAGAGGAGCTTTCGAACAGCAGTCCCGTATTACACGTTTTTGGGGGGGATTTTTTCGATTTTCACTTGTAAATAAAAAAAATCAAGAGGAATATATATTAAAGAGAGAAGTACAAGATCTTTCCGTATTAATTACAGATGAGGTTTTTGTTTTTGTACATACTACACACAAACACACTGTTTACGTATGTAGCGATCAATCAATCATACACGCCAATATATACATATATATTTGTGTATATATATATATATATTATATACATACATACATAGGTAATAATTAGCCCAAGGGGGAAGGGGAAAAAAACAAAAGGAGAAGAATATTTTTTTTTTTTTTTTTTTGGTAAAGTAAGAGATATAAACATACCTGAGTAGTCATGGTTGCTGAAGAGGTGTCTTATTTTATAATGTATATGTATAAATAGCTATATATTTAAATATCACAGTAAAAATAATTTTCGTTGTCGTTGAGTCGATTTGATCCTGGCAGTATCCATCTGCCTCACCAATTTGGGTGTCGTGCTTCCTGCAAAAACAAACGACTGAGGGCGCCGTCTAACGGTAGCGGATGTGACGTCAGCTAGACCATAAACACTCACTTTCAAAGTAGATAGATACAGAGTTAGGTTACGTAGAGAGCGAGAGAGAGAGAGAGAGAAATGATGGAGAGAGGAAGAGGAAGAAGGAGGGGGATAGGGAAAAGACGAATAGAGAGAGAGAAGGAGAGTTAGGTTACGTAGAGAGCGAGAGAGAGAGAGAGTGGGGAAGAGGGAGGGGGATAGGGAAAAGACGAATAGAGAGAGAGAAGGAGAGTTAGGTTACGTAGAGAGCGAGAGAGAGAGAAATGATGGATAGAGAGAGAGGAAGAGGGAGGGGATAGGGATAGAGAAAAAGGAGAGTTAGGTTACGTAGAGAGCGAGAGAGAGAGAGAGAGAAATGATGGATAGAGAGAGAGGAAGAGGGAGGGGATAGGGATAGAGAAAAGACGAATAGAAAGAGAGAAGGATAGGTGTAAAGGAAAAGAGAGAGGGGATAGAGAAAAGACGAATAGAGATAGAGAAGGATAGATGCAAAGGAAAAGAGAGAGGAGGGATAGAGAAAAGGCAAAGAGATAAAGATAAAGGGAGAGATAGAGAAGAGAAAGGGAGCGATTGGAGGAAGAAAAAGAGATAAATAGGAATAGAATGAGAAAGAGAAGATAGATAGGAATAGAAAGAGAGAGAGATAGGAATAGAAAGAGAGAGATAGATAGGAAGAGAAAGAGAGATAGATAGGAATAGAAAGAGAGAGATAGATAGGAAGAGAAAGAGAGAGAGATAGGAATAGAAAGAGAGAGAGAGAGATAGGAATAGAAAGAGAGAGATAGATAGGAAGAGAAAGAGAGAGAGAGAGATAGGAAGAGAAAAAGAGAGGAAGTAAGATGAGAAAGAGGGAAAGATTAGGAAACGAAAGATTTTGGAGTTGAACTTGCTTGACAATAAAAAAAGAAGAAAAATGGTGGAGGTGGAGAACAAGTATTGTGTGGAAGTAGGAAGGAAATATGAAATAGAAATAACGAGAAAGTAGATTAAAGAGAGAGGGTGGGAGGGAGAAAGAGAAAATAAAATAGGGACAGATGAGAACAACTCTATATGGAAGGGAGAGAGAGAGAGACGGAGGAGAAAACAAGGGGAGAATGTATAATAGAAAAAGGTGTGAAAGAGAGAGAGATCAACAGAGATAGAACATAGAAAGAAGAAATAAAGAAAAAGAGAGAGGGAGAAGAGAAAAAGTAAAGTTGGTAAAGGGAGAGAGACATGTGAAAAGAGCTAGAATGAAGAACGAGAGGGGAAGATTTAGAAATACAGAGAAAGAGAGATATTGTCAAAGGGAAGACGGAAAGATAGAAAATCACCAAAAAGATTGAGAAGATAGAGACGAAGAGAGTAAAAGAGAAGAGGAACAGGTGATACAGACGAAAGGAATAAGGCATAGAGAGAAAGAAAAATTAGTAGGCAAGGAGGACGAATACCGTAAAATATGAAAGGAAAAAAAAGACAAAACAAAAATAGTTAGAAAGTGAAACAGTGGAAGGAAGGAAAATTTATATATAACCTATAGAAAAGATTGGCAGTTTGATAAGCACGCTTTTGTTTTCTGTGTTGATTTTGATGTTACTTAGTTTCAGGTCAACTCTTATCTTATAGTAGAATTCCATTCGCATCTAGGATGCCTTACAAGAAAATATTGTCCGTTTGTGGTATCCGTCTGCCACCCGACTCAATTTGACCCCCTAATTACCAGATCTGGTTGCGCAGTTGTTATAAATACGAACTGCATTTTGTCGTTGGTTCTATGTGCTGTTTGAACTTTATTTACAAATACCATGAAACTATGTTTTATATGCGTCACTATTTACACCGCGCCTTAAGATACCAGTTCTGATGTTATACAAATTTAACGTATTTTGCATGGTCTCGATCAGTGCGGTCAGCAAAATTTTGCACCAACGTGCTTATATCTGGACCATTGATATGCCCATTTAAATGTCTTTCTGCGTATTGATTCCTGGTCAATGATGTTTTTGTGTGTGTGTGTGTGTGTGTGTAAGAGTTCCATGCAGGGTTAGCATATTTCACAGCAAGTCTAAAAATGGTTTTATATGTCAAGGTTTTGTTATGGACTTCGTGAACGTGTAAGATTTTGTTGGATTTCATATCATCTGGGTAATTTGCAAGTCGAAACTTGGGTAGTTAAGCCACAGGTCAACCATGTGTAAGACCCATTCAGCATTGTAAGATTTTGTTGGATTTCATATCATCTGGGTAATTTGCAAGTTGAAACTTGGGTAGTTAAGCCACAGGTCAACCATGTGTAAGACCCATTCAGCATTGTAAGATTTTGTTGGATTTCATATCATCTGGGTAATTTGCAAGTCGAAACTTGGGTAGTTAAGCCACAGGTCAACCATGTGTAAGACCTATTTAGCATTGATCGTCCTTTTTTTTTTTTTTTGTATATCTAGAACTACATTGATCATGAGTAGTCTTTTTTGATTAAGATAGTAATTTAATGAAATTTGGTTCCTTTTCCAGCGGATCATGCGACAGCATGGACGCTTCGTTGGCTTGTCAAAACTTCGGCTGTGAGTGATGGTGGTGCCAAATATTTAAATTGGCTAACGCTAAGTGCATATTATTGATTTGAAATGAGTAGCAGTGTAAGCGCGGCGGGGGGGGGGGGTTCATTGTCATTAGAACCACATATAGGTGGTATTAAATTTTACTTGCTTACAAGTCCGAATTTCTTGATGAAAAGTTTTGCGGCTGGGAATGGAAGCCTAAGTTGACGTTAATTAGTTTGTACATCTGAGCGTCAATTGTAAAAACTCTGAGGAGAGGATTTAGATTAAGTCCTTTACCTCGAATAACAAATCGAATATCAAATACACCTATGAGTAAAGGTGCTTCAGGCCGTTATCACCTGGTCTCCGTTAGCCTGCTGAGGCTATAGGACTGCCAGTTCCATCAAAACATACGTATTTAATTCCACTTTTCTCTCCAAAACATAATGTCCCTATTGGTACATTAAAGTGTCGTTCAATTTTTAAGGTGACAGAATGTGAGTTAGGAGAGATTTGGGGTATTATTTTCTAGCAGGCCGAGAGACCATGTAGACACGGAGGCTTTGCTGCAGAATTCCTCGGCAAAACAATCTTTTATGCTACAAGCCCAAAGCCTGAAATTTTCGGTAAAGGGGAAAGTCGATCTCGACGAAATTGGAATTCAGAATGTAAATACGGACGAAATGCCACTAAGCATTTTGTCCGTCGTGCTAACGATTCTGCCAGCACTCCATCATTCTTGGAAACAATAATAAAAATACGAGATATAAGATCATTTTTTTTTTTCAAATTTTGACACAAGGCCAACAAATTTGAGGTGCTTTACTGGCACTAAATTTTCAACCTCAAAAGGATGTATGATAAAGATGACCTTGGCGCCATTTTAACTGAGAATGTATGGTATATTAAATAATAAATGTATTACTAGAGTACTCTCTGACTTTATAAAATCTTCAAATCAGGATTTCTTAAAACGTCTTCCCGAAGTCTATCAATTCATATGATTATCAACAATATATATATAAATGTACAATTATTTTTGGTTTGTATTTGAAATATATTCGAAGTGTACAGTATTATATATCCACAACGGTCGCTCTTACCAATCGGTTTCGCACTAGGGGTTCAATATAGTGTTAGATAACAGTCCGATTATGTAACCCTGCGCTCTTCAGAGATAGCCGTTATAGAATGGGTTTTGTGTGTGTGTGTATGTGCTTGGAATTATATTTTCATTCTTTAAAGAAAATGAAACAATAACATTTCAAATTTCCAGAAAGTAAAACAGTAAACTATTAATGCTTTCGTTATTGAATAAAGATTTTTAAGGTGGGGAACTGGCAAAAGTTACAGCGCCGGGCAAAATGCATTGCAGCATTTCTTCCGACTTTGCGTTCTGCGTTCAAATTACGCTGAGGTCGACTTTGCCTTTCATCCTACGAGGTCGATAAAATAAGTACCAGTTCTGCACTGGAGTCGATGTAATCGACCAACCCTCTACCCCATAATTTCAGGTTTTTTGCCTATAGTAGAAAATTAGTGATTAAAAATTTCTTTCACTATTTCGCCAGACTAGTTGCGACGGCGCCTGACCTAATGACTAAGATATTGGGATCATGAATATAAAGTCGTGGTTTCGACTCTTGGATTATGTAATGCACCCTGAGGAACGCATATCATTTCACGTTGTTCTAGTCTAAACCAGTTGAAAATGAGCACCAGTTTACTGCTGGTGCAGCCCTCTCTCTCTTTCCAGCAGTCATACCTCGATGTTTCGCTGGGTCACGGTTGTTTACGTCTCTGCGCTACTAATTGACGAAAGCATTGTACAAGCTACCAGGTCCTGCTTACGAGTGACACCTGAGCTGTTTATGGTGGTGAATTTTCTGAACTATGAACGTCAGGAAAATGCTTTACAGTATTTCTTCCGGCTCTTTGTTATAAACTGAAATAACGCTGAGGCCAACTTCACCTTTCACCCGTCCGAGATCAATAAAATGAAATACCAGAGCCAATGGTACTGATTATACCCCTCTCCTAAAAAAATTTCTGGCTTTGTGCCGAAGTTAGAAATCATTATTTTTCTAAACCAGTGTATTGATAGAATAGCCAGAGCATCGTAGAATCTGTCTTGTGGAATTTAGTTCCTGCTTTTTCCATTCCGATTTCTAAAGCTAACTTATATATAACCTTATCTTTCACTTTAATTTCAAGGAAGTGAAACAATTTCATTATATAAATCCTTTATCAGGACCATAGAATTATTTTCAAATGGTTTTTACTTTTGTCACACAGTCTCTTTTCTCCGGTTTCCTCTTAATATAAGATGCCTATATTTCAATCTATAGCTAAAAGACGGAAGCTTTTCTTGTCTATTTTATGACATTCTATTGTTAAGTATATTGATGTCGATATTTTGGGGGTTTTTTTATACGTATTTTGTATCATATTAGTTAATGATTGTCTTGTTAATTTGTTGGCAATTCATCCCCCACTTCCTTTTTCGTGTAGGACAATTTGTTATTGTTGATGTTTGAGATGGAATAGAAAGGCGATTTATCACGAAATTCGAAATAATTTACATTATTTTACTTCGTAAAATAGATAAAAACCGAAAGTAAAAGAAGGCCGCATTGACGGAAGTGACACAAAAAAAAAAAGGCTTGATAAAAGAGACATATGAGATTTTACGGTGCTTCACGAAAGGGAGTCGGATGTTGTAAACTTAACCCAGAACTCTGGTCTTGTGCTTCTGTAAGAAATTATTGCTTTGCTGAGATCTTTGAGCACAAAACCCACAACTTTTTTCAGAGAGAATTGTATGTAAGTCGATTAAGTTGATTATTGTATCAGTTTTGGAAGGCAAAGTTGATCACGGCAGCATTTGAAATCCGAACATACAAGGACAAAAGTAGGATCTTTTCGGTTTGAACGGCAGTTTTTAACATAATTTATAGGTAACTAAACAATTTTTAACTTCGTATACTGGTAGAATGTGTATATAAGACATATTTTTCTCTTGGTTTTATTGAGAAAATTCTATACTTTGTAAGATATTTGTTGTTTTTTTTCTTCAATTTCTGCAATTTCAACCAATCGCTGACGTCTATTGAGGTGAAAACATACTGTGCCGTATGAATATATCCCTCGTTTAAGAAACAGATTGGGTTTATATACATTTGTGAAGAAAAAAAAGATACCCTTCCCCCACCCCTAACCCTAACTAACCTTAACCCTAAAATAGATTGAAATGCAATAGATCGATAGTAGGGTCATAATTATGGGTGACAATTTCATATGACACCGCTAGAAAAAACTGCCGTTCAAACCGAAAAGATCCAAGGACAAAACTAATACTGTACTTCTTGTGAAATTTAAAATATTTCGATAAAAAAAAAACTGTTAATGACAACGGCAAAATAGACAAAAAAGTCAAGATTACTGCGGCGCTTTTTTTTATTGTTTTTTAATGAAGGGAGGTAATTAAACATTAGGTATTTGGAACAATGCAATGTCGATTCGGCCGTTTCAGTGCTGAAAATAATTTCAAGCACGAGCACAAGGTCACACGTTTGCAGAGAAGTTATAATCCTTTATGTCAAATAATGACCTCCATACTACACTGTTTTGACATGATGTCAAAATGGAATAAGATTCCTTTGACAAGGTTCATATCACTATATTATAGCAGAAGAAAAGGAGAAAATGATGTGTAACATTCGTACTTTTCTGGGTGGTATTAATGTGAATCGTCTTTAAGCCAAAATGGAAACCAAATCGCGGTTTCGTTATAAAAAGGGCTGATCTCTTGTTCTACAGTGATTTCAGATATTAGCACAAGGTCAGATTTTAGTGAGGGTGAAATTTAACAAAAATGCAAATCCTGAACAATAGTCATGATTTTTCCATAATATAAGTTTGTACAAAAGAAGGATCTTTTCGGTTTGAACGGCAGTTTTTTCTAGCGGTGTCATATGAAATTGTCACCCATAATTATGACCCTAGTATCGATCTATTGCATTTCAATCTGTTTTAGGGTTAGGTTTAGAGTTAGGGTTAGGGGTGGGGGAAGGGTATATTTTTTTTCTTCACAAATGTAAATAAACCCAATCTGTTTCTTAAACGAGGGACGTTCATACGGTACAGAATGTTTTCACCTCAATAGACGTCATTGATTGGTTGAAATTACAGAAATTGAAGAAAAAAACCCAACAAATATCTTACAAAGTATAGAATTTTCTCAATAAAGCCAAGAGAAAAAAATGTTTATAAACACATTCTACCAGTATACGAAGTTTAAAAGTGTTTAGTTACGTGGAAATTATCTTTAAAAAAACTGCCGGTCAAACCGAAAAGATCCCAAAAGAAAGAAAAAGGGGAGAGAAAAACAAGAACAATGCAGCATCAGGTGTTTCAATTGGTCGCACACCACAAAGTTCAACGGAACCTACTGAAGCAAGCCAGCATGTTCGCATTACCAAGGGCGACAGCGAGGCTAAACCGTTGGAAAAGCCAAGCGCCCTCACGAGCATCACCCGACACCTCGGTGATGCGAGTGGGCAGTGAAATTTTTTCCCCACGAGAGTAATGAACTCATTTGCATACAGCCAATCAGAGCTCACCTTGACTTTGATGTCCAAGTTAACAAACATACTCTACCAAGTAAACTCAAGAGGAAGAACAAGTTGGGCCTAATTTTAGGAGACAAGTAATTCGATAGATTTGCATCTATACCCATTATCAGATTTTGTTAGGGCCCCTTATGGTAAAGATGTGGATGGGGAAAATGTGGGTAGAGGGTGATATGCTAGCTTTACAAAGTAAACAACAATACAAATAACTACGCAAGGGCGGCCATGGTTGAAACAAGAACAAGAACAACAAGCATTCTTAAAAGAGAAAAGAATCATGGTCGTTCCTTATCCAAGTGACCTCATCTTATCACCTATCACTTGTTATGCACTCATAAATTAGTTTGATAGTTGAGCTCTGGTTGGTTATAAGCAGATGAGTTTATAATTGGGGTCCGGAACTCACGTGGGTAAAAAATTTCGCGAGCGGTCAACGATGATAAGAACTTCTGCAGTTAGTGACTTAGTTCCCCTAAGGGTCTCAAACGCCACAGGTTGGAAGAGATAGTTCACTGTCAGGTCCTGATACTTCAGGGTTTTGTTCCGTTTGGTTATGGAAACAGTGACCCTCGCATTTACTGCAGCATCCAGGATTGGTTAGATTAATTCACTTGGACAGTATTTTATCGATTCGGAATGTAAACGGAAAAGTTTAACTCGACACCAGTTTAGACCGACATCTGTATGCAACTGGTACTTAATTTATCGACCCCGAAAGGATGAAAGGCAAAGTCAACCCGGGTGGAATTTGAACTCAGAAGAGTGGTAGCTAAATATTGCAATAACAATTCTTTTAAAAGAAATATTGAAATGATTGGCGTAACTTCGGTATAGGTACCGGAAGTACCGGATACATTTCAAGAAAGTGTTGTTTTTTTTATATATGGGGGTTAAGGGTGGGAGAAAAGGGTGGGAGAAAAGGGTTTATGTTATCTTCAGAAATGTAAGCAAAGCCACTTACGGTACCTATACCGAAGGATCGCCAAATGATTTTTTTCAAATTTTGGCACGAGGCCAGCAATTTTAGAGCTGTGTGTGTGTGGGTAGGTGGGGTGAGTCGATTATATCAACCTCGGAAAAAGTGAAAGCAAAGTCGACCTCGGCAGCATTTGGCGCAGAACGTAAAGCCGAAAAAAATGCTGCTAAGCATTTTGTCCGATGTGTCTAAAGATTCTGCCAGCTCGGCACCCCCGAAATATTGAAATAATAGATAAATAAATAAAAGCTTAACATTTATTGCATAGCTTTAATTACTTTATTTTCATCACTCTAGAATTAATTATGCAAGTACCAGTAATCTGCTGAGTTAAATTAATCTACTTTATTTGCTCATCTCTCTTGTAAATGAATCAATAATGCAAAAATCACAATAAAATCATGTTTTATACACTGACTGAAATTACTGAACTAATTAGGTGGTTAATTACACAAAGTGACATTATACGATAAGAGAAATAAGAGATATATATTTTTTAAATTTAGTACTTGCACAAATTGCGTTAAATTATTGGGATGGAGAGAGAATATGGGAGTTAAGTCGGGTATATGACTCGTCTATCTTGAAGCATTTGTTTAATCGTTTCAAGGAATAAAGCCAAGTCAAATATTTACATTCCCATTATGACTGTTCCCAATTTTTAATTGTCATTTGGTTCCCTTTTTTAATATAATAATAATGAAATTATTGTATACAGTGCTCAGGTGCACCACAACTTGTCAAAAGTGCGTATAAAGCATATGCAGTAATGTACAAATGTCTGGGAAGTGAACAGTGTATGAGTCAGATACATGCTTGCGTGTGTATGGAGGGGAGAAAATTAGGTGTAGTGTTGGTGAATCTCAGGAAGCATGGAAGTTTTGAAGGATGCAGTGCTCCGACAACTAACAACTGATGCCGGCAGTTTGTTCCATGCTTCAGCAATTCTTAGCGTGAAAAAATGTTTCCGAAAATCACGGGAGCTGTGCTGTTTTCTGACTTTGTAAACATGTCCACGGGTGTTAGACAGGTGGAGTTTGAAAAGGTGCTCAGAGTTATTGTTAGTAAGATTATAAATAATTTTGCTTAGTATTGTTATATCATGCGTTTGGAATATAAACGTTTGTTCGTTTGACGTTTTTAACAAGTGTTATCAAATGTAAATGAATAAGTCTCCCTCTCAGAAAAACTTGAACTAGTTTAGAATAACCTGAAACTATTCAGGATCACTCCTATTCCTAAATTAATTTTTATTGCTTATACAGACTTTTCTCTAAAAATATATGGAGATAAACTATCAAACTTTAATCTTCCATTATCTCAATCAGTATTAGCAACATATGAATACAGGACAATATTGATATTAATTTTGGTACAAGGTCAGCGATTTAGGGGGAGGGTGTAAGTGGATTTCATCGACCCCCCCCCCAAGTGCTCAACTGGTACTTATTTTATCGACCCGAAAGATTGAAAGGGAAATTCGACCTCGGCGGAATTTGAACTCAGAACACGAAGACAGAAGAAATACTGCTAAGCATTTTCCCCGGCATAGTAACGATTCTGCTGACTCACCCCCATAATACTGAACAATATTAATGAACAAATTAAGGCAGTGAGCTAGTAGAATCGTTAGTATGCCGGGAAAATTTCTTAGCGGCGTTTGGCCTGTCTTTACGTGCTGGGTTCAAATACCGCCGAGATCGATTTTTCCTTTTATCTCTTCGAGGTCGATATAATCAACTTACCCCTCCGCTGGAATTGCTGGCCTTACTCCAAACTTTGAAAGCAATATTAATTAACAGATTCTGTTGGTTTCGAACACATAGATTTAGATTATAAGCTTCATTACATCTTTTAGCAGTTTGTACCTCGATTCGAACCACCTGACTCAGATATCCAGTTTAGAATCACAGTCTAATTTTATTTCCATACAGGGCATAACCAACCCTCATTCTGCATACAGTTGTCTTGCTCTTTCTTCCTGCTATTCCATTGGTTGTAAGTATTCTCTATACTGACTGGGCAGGGAATCCTGCACAGTCAATTTCGACTGGAAATGGCCATGTATGTCATCTATTCTCCATGAAAAAGTTTCTGGTACTTGGCGCCCTTCCATTCAAAGGCATTTTCCTTCCTGTTTGACTGTAAGCTCGATCACTATTCTTTATTCATTTATTTATTTTTGCCTTCTCAAGCTACAAAACTACATTCGGCCTTTGATTGGTCAAGACGACCAGGGGAAATTGCAACCTTCCCTCGGGTCCACTTTCACTGCCTATGGTTAGGTCTCTTGTGTTAAACTGCTTGTTTTTGCTGTGATCAATGTCAATCATTTGTCTTCTTCCATCACGAACTTGATTGATGGTGTTGTTTTTCCCGGTTGGGGTTGTGTTATACCTCTCTTGCACCTGTATTCAAGTGAATGTCACGAGTACGCTATCATGGCACCATTTGTATCCGAATTAGTCGGGTAGAATTCCCTTTTATGATCTTGTAGAGACTATCCGGAAATTTTATTGCGGCATTTATTCCAATGCAAAAACTATCAATCTGAGAGATGACATTTTGAAATCTTCCTAAGATTATCCTGGTTGGAAGTATAATTTTCAGATCTACCAACAAGTAAATAATATCCTTTAATTCGTAGACTACAAAAAGGTTTAACATTTAGCTGTTCTTCGTTTCTATTTGTTCTTATCTTCTTTTATATAAGAGGCATTAGGTAACATTTTCGGCCTATCATGATTTTCCAGATCCACACGGACTCTTAAATTAAATGAATATACAGTTATTTTCCGAGGGCGCTTGACTTTCTCAACGCCTTAGTCTCGCCATCACTCTTGGTAACGCTGCGAGCGTGTTGGCTTGCTTCAGTAGGTTCTGTCAAACTTTGTGGTGTGCGAACAGTTGCTGTGATAAAAGAAAAAAAAATTCCCACAAATGGTTTCAATACAGTTTTAACAGAATGATTTCGAAGAATTAGATGAAAGTTCTCCGGTAATTTTCTTTCATGTAATTAAATTTTTATGTTAATTTTAAAATTTGCCAGCGAAATCTTATAAAATGACGATATTCTAAAAGATGTACATGTTTATATGTTATATATGAAACATTTCACTTCATCTTAATATTTTATGGCTAACAGTAACATTAATTGACATAGATCTACTTCTGTAAGCAGAATTCGTTGCTGAAGAGTGCACGGCATTAGAGATTAGCAGGTGGTGGTAGTTATATTAAGTTTTGTTATTTAAGGAATATCAAACTCTCAGCCAAGTCTCGTCAGTTCACACAAGGATCCACAGGAGAATGCGGCGGCCATGTTGAATAGTGTTTCCTCTTTACAAGCACAGAATTGTTTATGACTTTTAGAGTAGATTCTCTTTGTAAAACTTATGTATTTATCTTAATAAATTTCTTTAAAGTTTTCTAAGAGTCTTACATAACACAGGAACATTAAAAAAGTGTGTGACCTCTATAACATGCTTATAATTTTATGATGTTCATTACTAGCCCAAATTAAGTGCGTACTTCTAGATATGAGGACCCTGATAAATCTGCCAAGCAAAGTGATAGAACTCTAGAGCCCGATCTTTTACCAAGTTAAAGATTGAATCAAAGGCGTTTTTTAAAATCGAGTTTGAGAACTACCCGGGGCTTAGGAATATCTTTTTTGGCGTGAACATACCCGAGCAATTATTAATTTTTCACAAAGAGCGACGACCTATATTGAAGTACCCATCACTCTCACATATCTGGGAAGGTGCTGCTTCATAATCAAACATTCTAAACGACAAGTTACTCGGTTGATTGGGAAACCATCACGCTACTTATCCGCAAAAGCGCTGTTTTCTCTAAGTTTGTCTTCTCACGCTACTATTGCAGCTACCGCTTCTTTGAATTAACTGTTTCTATTTAGGCTTACTGCCCATCAACTTTACCGTGTATCTCGTTTCCCGTGTCCTATACATTATACACCTTTTCCTATCATTCTTTCCTAGAACTGAAACCTATGGTTTTGTTTGGAGACATCGACTTAAATCTGTTTAAAATAAACATTAATAATGTCGATTAGTTCAGTATGAAATGGCCTGCATCGGAAATGGATAACACTCCTGGTATAACATTTTTGCAAGCATAAAATTTGAGACATACCAACCCAAAACAAACATATCGAAATTTCGTCTTGTTTTAATAAGTTTTACTCCGTTATTAAGACTTCTTGAGTGTTTAAAAACACTCACATACAAAAGTAGACGATGACATACTGTAGTAAACCCAGAAATTAGCGTAATGATTAATTCTAATAAACAAAAAAAATTCTGAGGGCGATTCCAAAGCAATTAAAACTTAATACACACATATTAGCGACTCACAGCTGGGTACAATGGGTATACATTGTGAGGAGTTGGTATAGAAAATTACTTTTTAAATTCCTTCAATTTTCATCCAGCATACCTACACAAGTGTGCCCCCCACCATCGATTTTTTCCCTCATAACTTCCAGAAAAATGTATATTTTTTTAACGAAATTTTCTGCAAACACACTTCAGTGTAGATCCCGACTATATCGAAATTTATGGTGAAAAAAAAAAAACTTTTCCGGGGATACGGCGAAGAGTTTCCGAAAATTCACACGACTCGGCTTTGTTTCCTCATATCTTTCAGAAAAATGCGTAATTTTTAATGAAATTTTGTAAAAAAAAAATTCATTTCAGAGTGAATACATGACGATCATATCGGAATTTAACATGAAAGAAATTGGTGGATTCGTACACATACATGCTTACACATCTGTATCTAGAAAATGAAACTTGAAATTTCGGTGAAAAGAAAAAAAATTGATGTGTGTCAGTATGCATGTGTACGGGTCAACTAATTTTCTTTTTTATATTAAATAACTATATTATCGTAATCTACACACTCTGAAAGGTATTTGTTGAAACTGTCACCAAAGAATACCTATTTTTCTGAAAGACATGAGGAAACGAAGCCAAGTCGTGAGAATTTTCCGAAATTCATCACCTCACTCTCGGAAAATTTGTTCCCCATGAATTTCGATATAATCGGAATCTACACTATCTGAAGCGTATTTGTAGAAAATTCCATTAAAAACATCCATTTTTCTGGAAGTTATGAGGAAACAAAGTCAGGGGGGGGGGGCACTTGTGTAAGTAAGCCTTTCATCATATAAGCTTTATGCTGTATACGTAGTACAGTATGATACGTTAAAAAAAATATTCAAGTGAATTAATAAATGCCAACTAGACACTGCTTCAGAAGTGTATTAATTTGAATCTGTTAAATGTTGTTTAGCTCTTTATTTTTCATGGTTTATTTTATGTTTTAAGATTGTAGTTAGATTGTCTCCAGAAAACCGGAAAACCCAGAAATCCAGAATACTTCCGTCCCAAGCTTCCCGGATATTTTTTTCCGGTACCATATAATTTTCATGTCACTTTTTTTTTCAACAATTCACTCGTCGCCTCATTAATAAAGGAACTCACTATAATATAGGATGTCGAGATTGCTTGACGGTCACGACTTTCCCATTTACAGTGTAAGCAAAATACAATAGCAAGGAACCGGGAACTGAAATCAGATCTCAGTTGTAGCCTTATAAGCGATCGTTTCCTTTCTAAGGAAGGGACTTGATACAAAAGTCTACGTGATTTAGCAGACGAGAGTTATGGTTACATATTTGAAACCGTTATCTTAAGCCGTAGATTTTTATAAACTGAAAAATTGTAAATGTACCCTATTTTTATATTAACAAGTTAATAAGTAATTATTATTTAATAATAAATATTTACGATATAAAATATTTTAAATTCTTATTACGAACGAGAATTTTCGAAAAGATATTAAATGATGTTGTGAATTGTACGAATCGAAGGCTGGTTTACAAACCGGCATGGCAGACGTTTAGTGCTTAACGAAACTGTAAACATAGAAAAAGGTATTTATTTCTATTGTCTTAGGTTGATGCATGTTTCTTAACTGGTTGAAAGCTATTCTTCAATTGCTTTGTACTATATAAGAACGAAAAATCTTTCTTACGCACGGATTATCATAGAAATAAACCTGCGATCTGTTTGAACCTGTGCAAATGAAAAGCATGAACATCACACGTTCTGCTTCTTCTTCAATGTGTAGTCTTGTGTCTAAGAATATATTGTGTTGGAAGTGATTGCCATAGAGGATAGATAAACTTTCGTGGAAGAAAATTACGAACAGGTTTCTGCGGAAGTAAAGAATAGGCACACCACCCGTATTCTTTACCTTCGCCCAGGTTTCGATTCCCGGTTGAAGCCATTTCATCTAATTTCCACCGGTGATACCCTTCAAAATGACCTCATAGTGTCTCGTTCCTGTCCTCTCTAAACCTGATATTCCATGAGTATATATATATATATATAAATAAATAAAACTTTCATTATAAGCCATTTATTTTTTATTTATAAGTTATAAGTTAGGTTAAATATAGCAATACTTGATTTTTCTTTTAGTTGTAAGTCATAGAGAAAATGTTTAAATGGGATTCTGAGACATTCATGAATTTTGTAAGACTACTGGTTATGAAAGAGAAGCAATTATAACAGGAATTAAAACAGAAACTTCAGCAACATGTCTCATAACATTTTAAGCAGCATGTCTTATGTAACGGTTTCTGAAACGCTACTTATGTAACAATTTCTTATTTTCAGATTTATAGGCGCTCTGACATTAATTTCTTTTTTTGTAAAACTTTGGCTTTATATGTGAAGCATTTTAAACAATGGATTGTCACGGATTCGATTCTGCGAGGACGAAGACGTGGCACAAAGTACATCGTCTAATTAAACACTTCTTAATATAGTAGGGCGCGAATTGAGTGATATTTGCCTGCTATTTTTAACGGGTCGATAAACCACGTAGTGGCTATCTCCCTTTTGGGTCGATTTTTAAAAATATTTTCAATAGCATTTTTATATTATGTCGGGTTATTTTCAACATGTACATTCCGGATTAAAAGTATAGCTTTAGGGGTAGTTTGAAGTCTGTACTTAGATTTGATGACCAGATCTTATGCATGTCATTACAGGCTGACCAGGCCATACCCTTTCTAGTTAGAAAGTCTTTTCCAGATGATGATATGTATGACCCAAGATATTTGTAATCAGAAACCATATTTAAAGGTGCACTGTTGAGAGTATGGATGATGCAATCACTGTTGGACAGGCACTTGTTTATGTATTCAGTTTATGTATTCAGTTTCTACTATATGGCTCAGAAACCTGGACGTTATCAAAGAAGTTTGAGAGGCGGTTGGATGGAACCTACACTCGCCTCCTTATGAGAGCTCAAAATCTCTCGTGGAGGCGCCATCCAACCAAAATGCAAATATATGGGAAACTACCACCTGTGTCATCTCTTGTGAAAGGTAGGAGAATCCAGTTTGCTGGACATTGTTGTAGAGCTGAAAAAGAAGTAATTTCTACTCTTCTTCTCTGGAAGCCATCTACTCGCAATACCAGAGGGTGCACACTCTCCTACCCTGATGTAATCTCCAGGGATACAGGCATCCAGCAACAGGACCTCCGTAATGCTATGATGGACCGTGAAGTCTGGCGTAACATAGTAAATTCCATTGTCTCAACCACGGTCGAACAATGATGATGATTAGGGGTAGTATTTGTCCCATTTACGAGATGGTATCAAAAAGTTCCCGGACTAGTTCTGTAGCGCGCCAACAGATGGTAGCACACGGTTGCGTACGCAGTGAGAGTTAGTGACCTTCGTGAGGCAGTGTGCCGAGTGACATTGCTGTATTCACTTCGCAAGTTGTGAAATTTGTGTTTTTGTGATCGCGTGTATGCTGTAGTCTGTGATTTTGTCATGAACAGGAACAAGGAGCCAACGAGAAATGTTTCATAAAACTTGGGAAGTCTGCTACAGAAACATTGAACATGCTGCAGCTAGCTTACGGTGATTAGGCAATGGGCCATACACAATGTTTTTTGAGTGGTATGGGCATTTCAGAAGCAGAAGACACCTCTGGAAGACCTGCCGCAAGCATCACCCCTGGAAATGTATTGTACAGTGAGAATTTGTCCCCCAGGGCTAGACCATCAATCGAGAGTTCAACTTCAACATTTGGAAACTTTTGAGGGAGGGCATCTGGCGAAAGTGACTAGATCTGTGGAGCATGAAGAATTGGAAAGGGAAAAGTAAAACCTTTTTATGAAATGAAAGTGAACGTTACCTTACTTACCTGTATAATGATGTAGCCTGAATGATTTCTGGTAAAAAGTCCAAGAAATTTGTCGTGAATGTATCCCACATTCATTCACTGTGTGTGAATTCAATCAATATATGTTTTAGTGTGTAATATCTGGAGTTTGGTAGCATAGAATAGGTACTCCAGTAACACAATTAGATCACTGAGGCATTACTGAAGAATTGGTTTTTTGAAGGTTTACACTTAGGTGGGCTTTCTCATGGCTTGTCTGGAAACACAACATGATCTCCATTGACGCTATCATTATCCAGACCTGCCTGAGATGGGCTGGTCACGTTGTCCAGATAAAAAACAACCACTTACTAAGCAGTTTCTCTACTCCCAGTTAAAAGAAGGAAAACGAAAAAGTAGAGGGTAAAAGAAAAGATTCAAAGATGTTCTGAAAGCCAACTCCAAGAAATTGATATTGACTCTGAGAACTGGGGGAGAAATGGTCAGAATCAAGAATGCTAGAGATCCATCATCAAAGAGGTGAGTAACAACTTTTGAGACCAGTAGGACTGCTGAGCAAGAAGAAAAAGAAGAGGCACAGAGAAGATAGAGGCACCAAGAAGAGATTTTCCATCCGGAACCACCTGTCCCACTTGTTGAAGGAGCTTCCGAGGAAGAATTGGACTTGTCAGTCACCATCATTGATATAGAAAAAAAGGACTATCATCCTCAGCCTTGAGGAATAGCCATGATGACGATGACAAAAGGACTAACAAAATACTTGTCGGGCTAGTGAAAGAGCCTCTTCAGTGATTCTCAATAGAGATCCATATAGACCCACCCTGAGGGTTCATATAAGATTTTTAGGTGTCCAAGCAGCAAAATAGTAAACTAGGATCCACAATGGTATTTTAAGGCGGCGAGCTGGCAGAAACATTAGCACGCTGGGCGAAATGCTTAGCGGTATTTCGTCTGCGTTACGTTGTGAGTTCAAATTCCGCCGAGGTCAACTTTGCCTTTCATCCTTTTGGGGTCGATAAATTAAGTACCAGTTACGCACTGGGGTCGATGTAATCGACTTAATACCTATGTCTGTCCTTGTTTGTCCCCTCTGTGTTTAGCCCCTTGTGGGTAATAAAGAAATAGGTATTTTAAGGCCCTCTGAAAAATGTTGCTTTAAATGTATATATTAGTATGTATTGCAAGATATGACAAGGTTTCTTTCTCTAACATTTTACATCGTTCAATCTACACAAGGGAGTGTGTGAAAAACAAAATAGGAATTTTGAAAGAAGTATACAACTAGTTTTTAGACATTGAATGACTATGGGTCCACCAGAATAAAATAATAATCAAAGGGGTCCATAAATAAAAGATAGTTGAAAACTCCTGCTCTACATAGTTGCTTGACCTATCAGAAGTAGCAGTCACATTTTCTTCAAATCATGCCCTATAAAAGAATACATTCGTTAATATAGTCTTGTGTCCACTGTCTGCAGGAGAGGGGTTGAGGTGGGGCTATTGCACCAATTGGTGACTATGAGGACTGTGCAATTAATAATTGGATGGGTTTGGACTGGAACACAGTATAGTAAAGGTGGAGGCACATGGCTCAGTGGTTAGAGCAGTGGACTCGCGGTCGAGGGATCACGGGTTCGAATCTCAGACCAGGTGATGTGTGTGTTTATGAGCGAAACACCTAAGCTCCACGCAACTCTGGCAGAATGTAATGGTGAACTTCTGCTGACTCTTTTGCAACAACTTTCTCTCACTCTTTCCTCCTGCATCTTGCAGCTCACCTGCGATGGACCGGCATCCCATCCAGGTGGGGAGCCTATATGCCAAGGAAGCCGGGAAATCGGCCTTTATGAGCCAGGCGTGGTTCGAGAAGGAACAAACAACAGTTATAGTAAAAGCAATGGGACAGAAATCATAAACTTTTAAAATCATAGCCCAGAACCTTGATGACTCAGCCAACAGTGGTTCACTCCTGCTAGTGATGGTGGTGGTGATGGTGGCAGTAAGGATGACATCAAAATGGCATCACTCTGCAGGGGAGGAAGAAAGATTTCTAAAGGCTCCTAGCTTCCTCTTGCTGATGGGGCAACAGTCTTCTACTGCAAACAAAGGTTACATTTTCAACAAAAACACGAACATTCAAACCCAGCGTACATCCACACGGACTCTTTTCTATGCACTCGCACAAACATAGACATGCAAGCCCACAAATATAGGTGAAGATGCATGGGTTAGTGGTTAAGGTGTTGGACTAATGATAGTAAGATTATGGTTTCGATTCGTGGATTGGCTGATGTGTTAAGTTCTTGAACAAATCACTTCATTTCATGTTCTCCAGACCACTTAACAAGTAAAAATGAGTAATTCTGTGATGGACTGATATCCTGTCCAAGGAGTAATATATACACCAGAGAAATTGGTTAAACTGGCTCTATACTCTTTACAGAGTAATGTGGATGAACCATCAAGATATAGAGAGCACAGAAGATTCTGTCCTCTGTAGAAGTGGTGGTCATGGTGGTAATAGGAAGTTCATTGTCATTGTAGTTTAATTCTTTGTTTCAGGTAGATTTTACACATAAGTGAAGACATCAATTTACTAAAACGTCACCATGTACCGAGTGTTCTCTAACAGACTGGCTTCAGCTCAGAATCTGCAACTGATTGGAGCCCATCTGCGGTTAATGTCTTCATGTCAGAAAAACTTGGTGGATCGAATAATCCGTGTGGATCATGCCGGTGAACTCGGAGCTGACAGAATCTATGCAGGACAATACGCTGTCCTTAAGAAAACCCCAGTTGGCTCTCTCATTAAGGTAAATCACCAAAGTTTAATGTTTACTTTTGTTATATTTGTCTATTATTATTATTATTATTATTATTATTATTGTTATTGTTGTTTATTTCAAAACTTTTTGTGTCTAACCCTTATGATGGAATTTAAGGTGAGTTTATTCTTGGATAACAAGTCACCATTTGTGACCTCAGCCATCCAAGAACTTTCAAATGATCTTCACCCTTCCTAACAAACAGGCCAGCTGCATGTATTCTATGTGCTTCTGCAAACCATTCTTTTCTGTTCACTTCTTAACCCTTTTGTTACCAACTCAGCTGAAACCGGTTCTGGCTCTGTAGTACAAATGTCTTGTTTTCAAAAGTTCTGAATTAAAATCTTCCACCAAACCTTAGTCACAATTTATGTTCTAATTATAGAAATGTAATAGGATTTTTTTAAGCATTGAATGGCTTGGAGGGTACATCTGTGTAAAACAGGAATCAAAGGGGTCCATAGGCAAAAAATGGGTGAGAGGCACTGCTCTAAACTCTCTTTGTCTTCTGTAAATCTGCAGTTTTGTGCTAATAATTTTTTTTTTTTTTTGCTATTTTGCATTTAGGAAATGTGGGAGGAAGAGAAATACCATAGAGAAACATTTGAAAAACTGATGGTCCAACACAGGGCTCGACCCACAGCTTTACTACCTATTTGGAATGTTGCTGGATTTGTCCTTGGTAATTATATTATTTTGCTATACTTTCTACTGTCCGCCATATCGAATTTTCCCAGCTACTCCTACCTTCATTATGGAACATGCTGGTGATGATGTTGCAGACATACAGATATTGGGTTGTCCGGAAAGTTCGTGCCGATTTTTAAAGGAAAGAAAAAGGTCAATAAATACTTGCCATTACATTTTTAATCAACCAAATATGAACCATTTTATTGCACAATGCATCTCCATCTTTCCTTTAACTTGAAAATACCCTCTTCCCAGAAATGAGGTGGTTTCATGGCAAAGAATTCATCAAGGTATCTTTTTACGTCATCCAAAGAATTGAAATTTTTACCATTAAGACTATTCTGCAGAGATCTGAATAAGGAAAATCTGAAGGAGCAATATCTTGTGATATGGAGGGTGGGGTAACACATCCCAGCCGAGCTGCAGCAAATTTTGTTTGCTTCCCAAAGCATCGAGTGCCAAAAATGAACTTTCTTATCTTCCATTTTAAAGGGTTACAGAATTAAGATAGGTTATAGGAACATAAACCTTCTTCAATGAAAAGATAGCTTAAATTGTGCTCTAAATGGAGTTGTAGTCAAATCCTATTTTATGACTCAACCATGTTCTAAAATAAGTCGAATGGTAAGCTACTATAAATCGGCATGAACTTTCCGGACAACCCAATAAATACATACCTACAAGCATATATACATAATAATAGTTAAAATATAGAAGAGGCAGGCAAACAAGTATACATACAAGCATTATGGCTGCCCCCTCGTTATCGAGTATGGCCATTGCACGAAGCTTAACTGTTACTGGTGCTGTGATCGAATGTGACTTTTTAGCCCAGCTAAAGATCTACAATGTCTTGTACAAAATTGGCAACTAAAACCTTTACTGGTAATAGCCGGCTGTAGTTGTAACTGGGCTTCATGTACCTTTGCATGTCGTTTAAGTCCTCCTGCCGAATTACACTCTCTTCCACATGCCTGGCAGATAAGATTAGTATGGTGTGTTACACACCACCAGTGGCCGGGTTGTCACTCATCTGTCTCACTTTATGACTACGAAGATGACTCTTGAGTCCAGTTTTACTGAGGCAGGATCTTCCTTTGATGCTGACATGCAATGTCTGTACATACAAGCATACATACATAGATACATACACACATGCATGCATGCAAGCATATACTCAGAGTGAGAGAAGAAAATATCGCCTCGACTATCTGGAAGTAAAATTTGTTCCAGTATTTGTAGTTTTTGTATTCCATGAGTATCCTGGCATTTCTTTGAGTTCGTTAACATTTTATACATTTTCGATTGTTAGGTGCTGGCACAGCCCTGATGGGGAAAGAAGCAGCTATGGCTTGTACTGTGGCAGTTGAAGATGTAATTGGTCATCATTATAATGCGTAAGTATTAAACCATATCATGTGACTTGTCTGTTAATATTGAGAAGTTCCTGTTTTTCTTAATTTTGTCAACATCAGTGGAATTGTAGTTGTGATACCAGTGCCGGTGGCACGTAAGACAACCATCCGAATGTGGCCGTAACCAGTGCTGCCCTGACTGGCCTCCATGCCGGTGGCATGTAAAAAGCACCATCCGATTGTGGCCGTTTGCCAGCCCCGTCTGGCCCCTGTTCCGGTGGCACGTAAAAAGCACCATCCAATTGTGGCCGTTTGCCAGCCCCATCTGGCACGTAAAAAGCACCCACTACACTCACGGAGTGGTTAGTGTTTGGAAGAGCATCCAGCTGTAGAAACACTGCCAGATCAGACTGGGCCTGGTGCAGCCATCTGGCTTCCCAGACCCCAGTTGAACCATCCAACCCATGCTAGCATGGAAAGCGGACGTTAAACGATGATGATGATGATGATGATCCATTGCAATGAACACTGATACGTGTTAGTTGATCGAGTAATACCAGAAGGTGTCGTACTCAGTGACTGACAAAGCAATATCATTGTAAACCTGTAAAAGTGCAAAGGGAATGCTTTGAAAAGAGGGATTTATAGGGACATCAAATTGTTGGACCACAACAATCACAGACAGGATCACTGCACACTTGATCAAGAATAGAGTTAGCTATGATGAAATGCTGTTCAACTTTATGTCTGGGAGGGGTACAATCTTACTTATGAGACAATTTCAGGAGAGGTACTTAGCAAAGAGCAGATCACTATCCCTGGTATTCATTGACTAGGAGAGGATCTTTGACAGAGTACTGCATTCTGTAATCAGGTGATCACTACAGAAACTAGATGTAGATTATTGGCTTGTGAGAGGTGTACAAGCTATGTACATAGGTTCGACAAATTGAGCTTGGAGCCAAGGGTCTATCAAGGCTCAGTTCTCAAATTCCTCCTATTCATCATAATCTTACAAGCTATCACAGAGCAGTTTAAGACTGTTGATCATGATAATGTGCATATACTGATGATCTAGAGTAGAATTAGAGAAGAAATTGACATTATCAGATCCCTCCTCTCTGATCATTGTGTGCATGCGACTCTGGAAGGTGTTACTGCTTCTTAGTATTCTATCAATCTAGGTGTTTCTCAAGGCTCTATTCTTGGTCCACCTCTATTCTCCTCTACATCAGCAATCTTCCTGCCAGGGTTCTTCACTTCATCAATGTTTATGCTGATGACACTACTCTTTATTCTGGTTTCTCTGGCAATCCCTCTCCCTTGAAAAAGTTGGAATTTGCTGCTAATCTTGCAGTGGATCTACAGCTGCGAAGAAATGGGGTGAGAAGTGGCTAGCAACTTTCAGCCTTGGTAAGACCAAACTCATGACTTTCAGTATGAAATGGGATCCTTATCTTCCTCCTATTTGCATGAATTATAGGTCTGATGTGTCACGTTGTGAGACAGTCAAAACACTTGGGGAAAGGTCTTATTTGAAATTCCTTAGTCTTAATTTCTCACCTGATCTTTCTTGGTGTTCCTACATACAGTCAATTTGTAGATCTGCTTCCCATCAGGTGGTGCTGGTATAGGTCAAAGGCATGCCTCAAATCTGAGGCATGTTGTATTTTTACAAGTACACAATTTTTTCTTGTATGGAATACTGTTCTCATATTTGGGCAGATGCACCATCTGTCACTTGGACCTCCTTGATAGGGTTCAGAAGTGAGTCTCTAATTTGATTGGCCTCTCTCTTGCCTCAACTGCAAACCTTGTCACAGCAACATGATGTCACTAGTTTCAGTATTTTTTATTGTTATCACCACAAAAAGTGCTCTGATGAACTCTCTCCCTTAGTTCTAGATCACTTTGTGCCACCTCGTCTTCATCCAAATGCTATTGTGCTCCCATGAATAAAGGAAGTCTTTCTATCATTCTAGCTTTTTTTCCTCGAACTGCCAGACTTTGAAACTCTCTTTGATCTCATTATTTTCCCACTTCTTATGACCTGAACTATTTCAAGTAAATTCATTCCTTTCATCTCAATTTTGCCTTCTTCGTACTCCTTTACACTGCGTGTCTTTCCGTCTTGTTTGAGACTTTCAATTAAAAGAAGAAAAAAGAAATACCTTTTTCTGCTTGTCTTTCATTTGTTCTCAGATAAATTTTTATGATGAAAGGAGGTGAGTGGGTGAAACAGAGAAAGGAAGAAAGGAAAATATGAGGAGCACCATGCATAAATAGCGAAATCCCCTAATCCCACTTGTATTGTAGATCAGTATAGTAGAACACACATTCAAAATACCTCTCTCCCATTTTCCTTTTTCAACAGCCAAATTCGGGATTTAGTTGAAGATGATCCAGTAAAACATGAAGAACTTTTGAAGGTCTGTGTAGTTTTCTTCTCTATTTCTTCCATATTTTTCTTGTTTTAAAATCTATTTTCCAATGTGTCTTCGTTTTTGTTTTCTTTTTTCCATAAATTATATTGGAACATTAAAGTTGTCAGCTACAGGATCTCAAAGAGAAACATCCAATGCAGCAGCTGCACTTATAAAATTGGTTTATTAGTATTATTATTACTGCTGCTGCTGCTGTTGTTGTTACCTCTGCCTTCACTAAGGTGGAGGTATTGTTTTCAGTCATGTTTGTTTGTTTGTTTGTCCATGGACAAGATATCTCAAGAACTGCTGGATGGATTCAGATGAAACTTTCAAAGATGTTTGACCTCATACTGGCATGAACTGATTAGATTTTGTGTTTGATCCGGTACCACACAAGGATTCTGGATTATTTGTTATATTTACTTTACTTTACATGAAGTATTACAATCTTATGTTGACTTTCAAGTCTTTCTCTGATTATCTCCCTTGAAATCACACTCATGGTTTCCGCGTAAGTTATGGTGGCGTTGCTGTTTCCAAAGTTTTATTTTTGTTTCTCTTTTATTAATTTTACTTATGTCTCTATCTTAGTAGAAACTGATGGATAAAGAAATCAAACTACATAAACGGCAGCAAAACCGTTCAGAAATTAAATAACACTAACATATCTAGTAATGATAATAAATTTAATTTATCGGCGACAATTTTTAGTTTTAATAATTTTTAATATATTGCTTCTGTTTAAAACCTCTTACCTTCTTGACAATTGCATTTCTAGCTCTCCCTTAAAGGCAGCTTTACTTCTTGGATTCCCGTTTTTGTGCACAACGATGTTGTTAAACCTCCGTTAACAGCACCGTATGCTGGTCCTTTCCGTTTTCTTTCGCGCATGGATAAATTTTTCACTATAGACCTTTATGATCTTAAAGATACTATAACCATGGATAGATTAAAAAAGGCCTTCATAGAGAAAACTGTCTCTGTTCCCATGGCAGATGACACACTAACAGCATTACAAACATGGCCTGCACTCCCATTTTCATATTCCATGACTATCATTGGGATCGATCAGGTACCGAACAAAGATTCTGGATTATTTTTGGGGGTTTTTTTGCTTAATTTTTGAGAGCGGTCAGGTTCATTTTTAGTATTCTCATTTGTGAGAGCAGTCGAGTTTATTTCAGATATTCTCATTTTAAAAATCATCTCCAGCTAATCATTTAGAGGATATTGGCGTTGCCTTGGCAGAGGTTGACGCTCTCTGAGTACTCTTGTTGTTGTTGTTATTAATATTATTATTAAGGTGGCGAGCTGGCAGAATCATTAACATGCTGGACAGAATACTTAGCGGTATTTTGCCCGTCACTACATTCTGAGTTCAAACTCCACTGAGGTCGACTTTGCCTTTCATCTTTTCGAGGTTGATAAAATGAATACTAGGATCAATGTAAATGATTTACCCCCTCCTCTAAAATTGCTGGCCTTGGGTCAGAATTTGAAATCATCATTATTATTATTATAATTATTTTTATTATATACATAAAAGTATATGTTTGTATGCAAGTAAGTTGTAAAACCCTTTTTTTGATAATCGTTTTTTAATTTTTTTTCTTTTTTAAAATTTTTTATTTTTAAATCATTTTTTTAAAATTCCAATTTTTTATATGAATATATACAGCCCCTCTATAATGTCCCACTTTCACATATATCCCGAGATCTGATATAAAAACATTATAAAATACCCATGTTTGAAACCGAATCCAGCCTGCAAGATCAGATCATCAAGCTCGCCTGAACAAACCAGGTTTCTATTAGAAGCCTGTGAAACTTTCAATTGCATGGAGCCAATCAAACTGTCTTCAATAATAATAATCTTTTTGTATTATAGGCACAAGGCCTGAAATTTTGAGTGAGGCGGGTTAGTCAATTACATTGGCCCCAATGTTTGATTGGTACTTATTTTATCGACCAAAAAAGACAACAGGCGAAGTCAACCCTGGCTGCATGTGAACTCAGAATGTGAAGATGGATGAAATGCCACAAAGCATTTTTTCTCGGTGTACTCACTATTCTGTCAGCTCACTGCCTTAATAGTAATATTAATAATAATATGCCCTGATGCAGTACCAGGCTGTGGCTTTCATGGCTACTGATCTTAACTGATTGGAAGTGTTATCATGCACATTGTTTTGTCTTGGTATAAAAGATGGGCTACAGCAAATATTCTGCTCAATACCACAGATTTGCTTGTCAGTTGTTTGACCGTAACCAGTTGAGCATGTCCCTTAGTGGCTGATGATATGTGCATCTCTGATCACGAGCAGAAGTAGTGGGGGAGCATCATAGCCACATGTTGAGAGGGATTCTTTGGGGTTTGAATAATTCACCTCTGGAAATGGGTCTTTCATTCAATTATTCAGGGACATTTTGAGCAGGATGGGCTACTGAAGAAAATTCTAACTGGGCCCCACCTGCAAGGTCATATGCTGTTTATCTTGATATGAGATCACCATGTCGTGCACATATGGTTGTGATGCATGTGCCTGGTGTACTCTTATCAGATGGATAGTTCTGATGGGTATACTGGGTTTCATATATCTTACCCCAGTGTCACTTTGATGGCATGCACTGCTCTCTCAATGATAATAATAATCTTTCTGCTATAGGCACAAGGCCTAAAATTTGGTGGGAGGTGACTAGTCGATAACATCGACTCCAGTGTTTCACTGGTACTTAATTTATCGACCCTAAAAGGATGAAAAGCAAAGTCAACCTAGGTGGAATTTGAACTCAGAATGTAGTGATGGGTGAAATACTGCTAAGCATTTTGTCCGGCATGCTAATGATTCTGCCAGCTCACCGCTTTAATAATAATAATAATAATAATAATCCTTTGTACTATAGGCACAAGGCCTGAAATTGGGAGGAGGGGGATAGTTGATTACATCAACCCCAGTACTCAACTGGTATTTAATTTATTGAACCTGAAAGTTTGAAAGGCAAAGTCGACCTCAGAAGAATGTTGCGGCAGACGAAATACCACTATGCATTTTGCCAGCTCACTACCCTAATAATAATAATAATATGCATATATGTATGTATTAGGTTTTATTTCAAGATTTCTTGCCAATAGAGAAAGAGCCAGTTTCTAACCCAGATCCAAATCTCCTTCATTGGAATTTCGACAGCATCAACTGCGTGTTTTTGCATGCATCTTCTGTATATGTATATATGTATGTATGTATGTATGTATGTATGTATGTATTAATTAATTATTGTTTTTTTGTTATGTATCTTTATAGATAATAAAGAAATTTCGTGATGATGAATTACACCATTATGAAACCGGGCTTGAACATGATGCTGAGCAAGTAAGTTTGTTCTCTCATCTTAAAAACTGTTGTGTCCATACTTTATTGGCAATTGATGGATTAAATTTCTCTTTTTCTCATTTTCCTTTTTTAATGTTGAGATCATTTACAAGGGTGTCAGCAATGTCTCTTGATTTTACTTTGGCAGTGATGGCCATCTGGGGAGAATTCTTATCCTTTAGTCTTCATTTTGGTTTGATGATCATGGCAAGTTTGGGTATTAACTAATTTTTAGTAGTCTGAACTTGTACAGCATCATCCACGCTTTCTCACTCCAATTCATCTGGATCCACTGTCTAGATATGTGTAGGGTGGTTGGGAACAGACTGGCCAGAGTTGTTGGAAACTTGGCAGAATTTGTCAAGAAACTTGGTGCAGGCATGGCTGTGTAGTAAGAAGCTTGCTTCCCCACCATATGGCTCTGGGTTCAGTCCCACTGTGTGACACCTTGGGCAGGTGTCTTCTACTATAGCCTTAGGCCAATCAAAGCCTTGTGAGTGGATTTGATAGATGGAAACTGAAAGAAGCCCATTGTATATCTATATCTACATGTGTGTTTTTGTGTCTGTGTTTGTCCCCAGCACCACTCGACAACCAGTGTTGGTGTGTTTACATCCCCATTACCTAGCAATTCAGCAAAAGAGATCAATAGAATAAGTACCAGGCTTTAACAAAAAAATAAGTACTGGGTTGATTCATTCAACTAACAAAAAAATTCTTCAAAGTGGTGCCCCAGCATGGCCATAGTTTAATGACTGAAAAAAGCAAAAGTTAAATCATAAACTGTCTATGGGACTCCTCTTTAATATTTCTGTCAGTTTTTTTTTTCTGCTGTCCCAAGTACTCAAAAGACAGTGTAACTATTTCATCCTTGGTTGCTGGTTTGTTAATCACAATCATGAGCTAGAGTCTTATATAGATATTCTACAGCATTACAGAGCAAATTGAGATACGTAGATAGGCGCAGGGGTGGTTGTGTGGTAAGTAGCTTGTTTACCAACCACATGGTTCCAGGTTCAGTTCCACTGCATGGCACCTTGGGCAAGTGTCTTCTACTATAGCCTCGGGCCGACCAAAGCCTTGTGAGTGGATTCGGTAGACGGAAACTGAAAGAAGCCCGTCATATATATGTATATATATGCATGTGTGTGTCTGTGTTTGTCCCCCTAGCATTGCTTGACAACCGATGCTGGTGTGTTTATGTCCCCGTTACCCGATAGAATAAGTACTGGGCTTACAAAAAGAATAAGTCCCGGGGTCGAGTTGCTCGACTAAAGGCGGTGCTCCAGCATGGCCGCAGTCAAATGACTGAAACAAGTAAAAGAGTAAAAGAGTATATTAAGTATTGTGTTTATACATGCTGCATTGGGAACCTGTATTTACTTATCTCAGATTCCTTTTCTCTCTATTTCAGGCACCTTTCTATAAAACATTGACTGAAGTGATAAAAGTTGGTTGCAAAGGAGCAATATGGCTATCGGAACGAATATAATGTCACATCTTCCTCTCTCTCCTCATCTCCTATCTTAGCTATCTCCATTGCCTCATTTCCTATTCTTTGCCCTTTCTCTTCCTTTCTCTTATCTATCTCCATTATCTTAGCTCCTCCTCTTCCTCCTCCTTCCACTTCTAAGCACTCAATCTACTGATTGTGTGCGTTTCACTTTTGCCAGAAAGTCAACTTTTTGCCGATATCCTATGATTTGCTGTAGGTTGTTAGGCTTAGAATACAGAATGGGATACACCTGCCAGATCCTGTCTGTGACATCTTGGTCATTAATGGAAACAAATTTTGCAAGCTTTCTCTCAGGTTACAGATGATATGTGTGTGTGTATGTATATATATATATATATACATACATATTTCAAAATAGAAAATTACCCTTTAACAGGTAATTTTTACATGCTAGAAATAGCAGCCAACACGACCAAAAACCACAATTTAATAGCAAATTTCGAAGTAGATGAAAGGTTTTTATTTTTCATCTACTTCGAAATTTGCTATTAAATTGTGGTTTTTGGCCGTGTTGGCTGCCATTTCTAGCATGTAAGAATTACCTGTTAAAGGGTAATTTTCTATTTTGAAATATGAATATGTTGTCTATTGACTTCTTATACATGCTGGGCCACTGGTGGTGATATTTATAACGAGTATTCGCCACCCTATATATATGTATATATATATATATATATATATATATGTATGTATATGTATACTAATATAGGATGAAGTTTTTTTACAGAAAAAAATTTCGTCAAAAAATGTGGCAGCATATTGAAATACCTTTAAAGGTTAAAATTATAAACAACTTATAAACAAGAGCAAAAGAAAATTATTTCTATGCCAATATGCTGATAACAGACTTTTAAATCATCAATTTCCACTGGGTATAATAATATGTGGAAATTGACGATTTAAAAGTCTGTTATCAGCATATTGGCATAGAAATAATTTTCTTTTGCCCTTGTTTATAAGTATGTATATGTATATATATGTTGTTATATTTCAGGATGCTCCTTCTTTTTTGTTTTTGCCAAATAAACACATGCCCTATATATTTGTTCTTCACTCGTATATTACTGTTCTTATTTTATCTTATTTTGTCCATTGTCCAGAAGTCTTTCGTCACACATCTGTGACCTCTTTGGGGTTGCTGAAGAGACCGCAGATATGTGACGAAAGATTTCTGGACAATGGACAAAATAAAATAAAATAATAACCGTGATAAATTAGTGGGGATCAAATATAGAGTGCATGTGTTTATTTGGCTAAAACAAAAAACAAAAAATTACCATCCTGAAATATAACAATATCTGTTTCAATACAGTTTCACATCCGGAATCTTGCAACTCATATTCATAAACGTATATATATATATATATATATATATAGGGAGAGTTTAAGAAAAAAACAAAAGACGAAGACAGGTGGTGTACAAAACAAACAGATTAGTATAACGCTCAGGAATAGAAAATGTCTTTTACGTTTCGAGCCTATGCTCTTCTACAGAAAGGGACACAGAAAAAAAATATATACATATATATAAATGGTACTGTGTGGAATGGGACTGTTATCTCATTGATTGTATTGGGTTGTGTTGTCCGGAAAGTTCGTGCCGATTTTTAAAGGACAGAAAAAGATCAATAAATACTTGCCATTACATTTTTAATCAACCAAATATGAACCATTTCGTTGCACAATGCGTCTCCATCTTTCCTTTAACTTGAAAACACCCTCTTCCCAGAATTGAGGTGGTTTCATGGCAAAGAATTCATCAAGGTATCTTTTTACGTCATCCAAGGAATTGAAATTTTTACTATTAAGACTATTCTGCAGAGACCTGAATAAGTGGAAATCCGAAGGAGCAATATCTGGTGAATATGGAGGGTGGGGTAACACATTCCAACCGAGCTGCAGCAATTTTTGTCTGGTTCCCAAAGCATCAAGTGCTGAAAATGAACTTTCTTATCTTCCATTTTAAAGGGTTACAGAATTAACACAGGTTATATGAACATAAACCTTCTTCCACGAAAAGATAGCTGAAACTGTGATCTAAATGGAGGTGTAGTCAAATCCTATTTTATGGACTCAACCTTGTTCTAAAATAAGTCGAAAGGTAAGCTACTGTAAATTAGCACAAACTTTCCAGACAACCCAATATTTGTTAAATATATTCAAGAGACAGGATTTATTGTGATTGTACTTTTTTATGTGTAGTACTACATGTTTTAGTGGGTGCTATGTGTGGATTATTTACATTTAAATAACTATATTTGAAGAAGAAAAATTATAAAAACTTGATTTTGTTCTCTCTGAAAGAGAATTGATTTTGAATTGAAAAAAAAAGAATATAAATTAAAAAAAAATAATTCTAAACTTGCAAAAACCAAATCATGAATCTGTTATGTTTTAGCTTTTAAGTGTTTCAGTCATCTGACTCTGGCCATGCTGGGGCATCACCTTGAAGAGGTTTAGGTGAATGAATCAACCCTGGTACTTACTTTTCACTTTTTTAAGCCTGGTGCTTATTCTATTGGTCTCTCTTTTGCTGAACCCCCAAGCTAAGGGAACGTAATCACACCAACACTGGTTATCAAGCAGTGATGAGAGTTAAACACAGACACAAAGAAACACACACATATATATATGTATATACAACAGGCTTTTTTCAGTTTCCGTCTACCAAATCCACTCACAAGGCTTTGGTTAGACCAAGGCTATAAGGTTCCATTATGATCTGTGTTCACATCCTGCTGTTGTTGTCCATTTATGCGTGCCTTTCCTTCATTGGACACTAAACTCTGTTTGCGAAGACTTATTGAGGCAAGTGAAGTCGAAATCAAATTCAATGACTGGCACCCGTGCTAGTGGAACGCTAAGAGAACCATACGAGTGAGATCGGGGCCAGAGCAACAAGCTGGCCTCCGAGCCAATGGCATGTTAAAAATACCATTCGAGCGTGATTGTTACCTGTGTCGCCTACTAACACTTGTGCTGGTGGCACATGAAAAAACATCTGAGCAAAGTCGTTGCCAGTGCCACTGGACTGGCTACTGTGCAAGTGGCACATAAAAAGCACCATTTGAGCGTGGCTGTTGCCAGTACCGCCTGACTGGCCCTTGTGCCGGCGGTATGAAAAGCACCCACTACACTCTTGAAGTAGTTGGTGTTACGAAGGGCATCCAGCTGTAGAAACTCTATCAGATCAGATTGGAACCTGGTGCAGCCATCTGGTTCACCAGACCTCAGACAAATCGTCCAACCCATGCTAGCATGGAAAGCGGACGTTAAACAGTGATGATGATGAATGATGATGATTTCACCAATTTCATTAAAAATTGTATGAGTTGTTGTTTAATCCTAGGTCTGTCCTGATTAAACAAATCAATGACAAAAACATTCCATTTGTGACAACTTCAGGTTTTCTCCAAAGTGGCCCAGGTTCAATTCCCAGCATGGGAATGTGATATTACTTTAGCTTAGTGGACCGGTAGAGTCTTTAGTTTTGGACAAAATACCTTGTGGTATTTGTTCTGGTTTATTACTGAATTCCAAATCCCATTGATATCAGCTTCACCTTTTATCCTTTTGGGATCAATAAAACAAAGTGTCAGTCAGGTACTGGAGGTAATTTCATTGGCTGTCACCTTCATCACCATCATCATCATCATCGCTTAACGTCCGTTTTCCATACTAGCATGAGTTGGACGGTCCGACCGGGGTCTGGGAAGCCTGGAGGCTTCACCAGGCTCCAGTCTGATCTGGCAGTGTTTCTACAGCTGGATGCCCTTCCTAATGCCAACCACTCCGTGAGTGTAGTGGGTGCTTTTTACATGCCACCAGCATAGGGGCCAGAGGAGGCTGGCAACGTCCATGATCAGTTAGTGCTTTTTACGTACCACCAGCATGGACGCCAGTCACGGCAGCGCTGGCATCATCCATGTTCGGATGGGGATTTTTACATGCCACCAGCATGGGGATCACAACTCCAATTTCCATTTGATTTTTATTCCTGTCACAAATTTCTGGGTTTGTGCCTATGTTAGAAATGTTTATTAATATTATGGCAAGTGGTGAAGTAACAAATTGGCAGACTCGTTAGCATACCAGGCAAAATTCTTAGCAGTATTTCATCTGTCTTTATGTTCTGAATTCAAATTCCATCATGGTCAATTTTTGCTGTTCATCCTTTCGGGGTCAATGAAATAAGTACCAGTTGAGCAATGGGGGTCGATGTAATTGACTAAATCCCAAGCTGAAATCGCTGACCTTCTGCCAAGATTTGAAATCAATATTACGACAAGTGTGCTGGTAGAATCATTAGCATGCTTAGTATCATTTTGTCAATCTTTATGTTCTGAGTTCAAATTCCACCAAAGTTAGCTTTGCTATTTATTCTTTCAGGGTCAATAAAATAAGTACCAGCTGAGTACTGGGGTCAATGTAATCCATTAACCCCTCCCCTGAAATTGCTGGCCTTTTACCCAAACTTGAAAGCAATACTATGGCACAAAAAAGTGGCATTTATTCCAATTATTTACATTTTGAGTTCAAATTCCTCTGAGGCTGGCTGTTTCTTTCATCCTTTCAGGGTCAATAAAATAAATACAAGTCAGCTACTGGGATTAGTATAATCAACTTGCCCCCTCTACTCTAATCTACAGGCCTTGTGCCAAAATTAGAAAGAGTAATACTGTTGTTGTTATGCAGAAAGGGATGAACCTGCTCTGCATACTCTCTTTCAGTATTTAAGTATTGCTGAATTGTGGAGTTATGTTGAAAAGCTGTTGCCATGTATATTGTTCCATCAGCCGAACCCATCATGAGGATTGCTCTACCACCTTGGTTTAGCCAGGAAAAGACGGTAGTTTTCCTTTCTCTGCAAGGTGAGTTTGGAAAAGGAGTTGCTGCTCTCAAATTTGCTGTAAGGTGTGTAACAGTGGTAAGTATGGCCCCCTAATAAATTCATCTTTATGCTGACGGCCACAGCTGGGTGAGAGCAATTGCCCTTTTCAGAATGAGAAATCCAAAATCTGAGAGGTTCCCTGGTTGACTCCTGATAGCTGTTCTCTTATTAGAACATTTCATGTTGAATTCAGTTATATAGGAACTAGCACAAATTGTGGATTTGTATAATGGACACACACCCAGACATTTTGCCGTTTATATATAGAGAGATTTCAAACCTGACCCTTTATTTGGTTCATGTCAGGGTACACTATTAGGTTGGAACCTAGCCATAATAATAATAATAAAATTGTGGTGGACCCATAACAAAGTAGTATGTCTTGGCAAACCAAATCTGTTGGCTACTTTTAATTTTGTATTAAAAGCAATTACTTTGTCTATGTTATTGAAACTCTTGGGTGAAACATAAATTTTACAACCTTTGATGTCCATCATACTCCTTTACTCCTTTGTTTGTTTCAGTCATTTGACTATGGCCATGCTGGAGCACCGTCTTTGGTCAAGCAAATCGACCCCAGGTCTTATTCTTTGTAAGCCTAGTACTTATTCTATCAGTCTCTTTTGCCAAGCCGCTACATTATGGGGACATAAACACACCAGCAGAGGTTGTCAAGCAATGTTAGGGGGACAAACGCAAACACATACACACACACACATACATACATACATACATATATATATATATATATATATATGCATATATACAACGGGCTTCTTTCAATTTCCGTCTACCAAATCCGCTCACAAGGCTTTGGTCGGCCCAAGGCTATAGTAGAAGACACTTGCCGAAGGTACCACGCAGTGGGACTGAATCCGGAACCATGCGGTTCGTATGCAAGCTACTTACCACAACTTACTCCTCATTTTTACATTCTCTTTTCTTGTTCGTATGAGTTGGATGGGTCTTGATAACCTCACTAACTGTTATAGTTTATTGTCATCCATCACATAGAATATTAGAGAAAATTGCAATTTTTTGACATATTTTTATGTTAGGTTGTCCTAACATAAAAATATATCATAAATCATTTTGCAATGTGAACAAGAATCATTTTATCATGCCATGGATATTAGAGAAGCTTTCTATATTAGGACTAAACACTGCCCCTTCTACTATGTATCAATTTTTATTCAAAATTACGACCCATCAATGTAGATTTCTTCATGGTCCACATCTCTTTCATTTATTCCTTCCTTTGTTCTTCTAAAACAATCTCAGAAATCCTTCCGGACGGTTAGATTATAAGATGTTTTGTGTTCTGGTTTAGCATTTCATTGGTGTTTGTTTTGGCAATGTTTAAACTAACTTATTGGCCCACTCAAACATGTGGACATATTTTACAGAAAGTAGGGTAAAGGACATTTGGTTGCTTTGTAGAACAGATTAGGTGATTACGTAGAAGGTTCTTCAGTGTAACTGTAAGTTCAGTTGATTGTAATGAAATAGACACATTACCAGCACTTGAAAACACTTCATGTACACACATATATACATATAAATACTACATACATAGTGAACATAGAGAAATATGACAGACAAAATGTAAACACGAAATATTTTCATTGTAATATAAGCAATAATAGTTCTTTGTTCTGTTCTATCTGCTTTGCTTGATTTTCTATTGAGTTACATAACCCATAAGAGGACTACTGAAGATTGTCTTTGTCTCTAGACCAGAAGTGGGGAACCTGTGGCCTTCTGAAAAAAGTACAAAATCTAAAGGAAAATCATTATATTGGAATATATTTTTCTTCATTTCATTTTATCTAAAGCCTACTTCTTTTAACTATCTGCAAATTTTAGAGTTGGTTGCTGACAGATTTTTCTGCTTTTTGAGGATTTTATCCTATACTAGCAGTATCGCCTGGCATTGCTCGGGTTTGTTTCGACCCTTTAGAATTGGAATTTTTGAAAAGGAAAAATTTTGCATTATGTAGCTTGTTATTCTCTTTAAGTGAACCTTTTTCTGGTTGAAATACACTGAAAAATGGTGACACAGCAGTCAAACAATTGTAAAAAATAGGGATTTTCATAGAAAAAAGTACCTTTTTGATGTAAATAATTTTTGGTGTTAACATGGTCCGATTTGAATTTTTTCTTCTATGGAAGGAAGAGCAAGCCTTCTTCTATCATACACTCAATTTTGGTCAACTTGCACCGCAGGGTCTCGGAGGAGATAGTGTTAATTGAAGGCTACCAAACCTGCCATACACAGACAACTTCAGCTTTATATATATATATATATAGATATGCTGTTCAATCTGTACTTATGCATTGAAAAATAATTTTTTAAAAATTACAATGGAGATGCTTATTTCAAAACTCTTCTTTAGATTTTGTGGTAGTTTTTAGAAAGAAATATATATTTTATAAAATAATAGGTTAAGCTGTATAGTTCTTTTTAAATTACAACCTTGTCAGACAGTAGTTAATATGTCTTTCAATACAGAAATATTCTTTACCTCTGGTTTAAACTGTCTGTGTATTAAGATCAAGCCAACATTTATGTATTGCTTAACGAAGGTTAGATGCAGTGAGGAAATGGAGAGATATGCAGGGATATGATGCTCCCTTGCTAATCAACAGTAGGATTGGAGTGGCATAGTCCCCACTTCTCAATCTCATCCTCCCAGACTTTAACATATCCCTAGTTACTAATAGGGGTTTTCTATTATTAGGTTAAGTATAAGACCGTTAACCTTCACACTACCTCCTAAACTGATGGGTTTGATCCACTTTATATGTTCAACACGAATATTTCAGCACCTGCCAGTCCTTCTCCAACAGAAGGTGTTGAACTCAGCTCTGAAAACTAATAAACCACTTGTCAATTTTATATTGTTTCATTTGATCCTACCTTGTTGAAACTATTTACATCTGGATTAAGTTATTCATTTGATCCTACCTAGTAAGTGTTTACATCAAGATTAATGGGGTAGTTGATCCTCCTTTGCTGTAACTATTTAAATCTAGGTTAACCGGGTATTTTTCTGATAGGCATAAAGTAGTGCTGGTGATAAGAAATAAACTGTTAAGCTCCTTTTTAATCGGTGCCACTAACAATTTGACCACTTGTGTTTTGTTAGTGTATAAAATATTTTTACCATAACCACCAGCATCAAAACAAAAAGAACAAAATATTTCACTTCACATCATTTTAAGCTACATGCAAACCTATTTCTTTACTACCCACAAGAGGCTAAACACAGGGGACAAACAAGGACAGACAAACGGATTAAGTCGATTATATTGACCCCAGTGCATAACTGGTACTTAATTTATCAACCCCGAAAGGATAAAAGGCAAAGTCGACCTCAACAGAATTTGAACTCAGAATGTAACGGCAGATGAAATACGGCTACACATTTCGCCCAGCGTGCTAACGTTTCTGCCAGCTCGCCGCTACATGCAAACCACCCACAGAATGAAAGATTACATGGATAGGTAAAAGTACAGCCACAACAGGATCTAGGCCTCACCTTAGAACACTACTACAACAATAAAGAAGCCTCTACATGATCTCTTGATCTGTTAGAAAAAGCAACTAAATTTCCTTCGCACATCTTAAAAGAAAGGACACTTTGGATAAAGTAATTTGAAGTACACTTGCTAAAAAAAAGGAAATACCCATCATTACAGAAGCATCAAATTGCTGGACCAGGTGATGAAAGTCACAGAAAAGGTCATCTCTATCCGCTCAGTCGAAGTTGACTCTTGGTCACTTGGATCAGTGTCCTCCAGTCAGTTCTATCCTGGGCTGCTTCCTTCAGATTGGCCATGTCCATTCCGGTATCACTCCTGGTTCTTGGTCGGCCTCTTCCTCTCTTGTCACTGACCATTCCGAGCATGATGTCCTTCTCCAGGGATTTTCTCCGCATAATATGACCGAAATATGCCAATCTACGCTTGGTGATCCCAGCTTCTAGCGACATTTTCGGCCTTATCTGCTTAAGAACTTCTCCATTGGTGAGCCTTGCTGTCCATGGAATCCGCAAAAGTCTTCTCCAACACCAAAGCTCGAATGCATTAATTCTCTTCTGGTCAGCTTTCTTTAGTGTCCAGGTCTCACATCCATATGCTGCTATTGGGAAGACAATTGCATTTGGTAGCGAGTCTGATGTCTCTACTCTTCCAGACCCTGCTCATGCTGACCATTGCCTCTCTACCTAGTACTATCCGCCATCATAGCTCAATTAATTAGGAAGAGAATTGGTGTAGATGAGATGCAGTTGAGATTTGTGCCAGGCAGGAGCTTGACTGATGCTATATTTCTGGTTAGGCACATAACTGGTACCCATGCCAGTGGCGTGTAAAAAGCATCATTCGAACATTGGGCCTCACAGGAGCAGTGACAAGTGACCGAAACCTTTAGTGATATACTGTGCTTGAGAAGACCTGTCAAACCAAGTGAGACTGTAGTTGTAGCAGATGCCGGTGTTGCGTAACTGGCACCCACTACACTCTTGGAGTGGTTGGCGTTAGGAAGGGCATCCAGCTGTAGAAACTATGCCAAATCAGATTGGAGCCTGGTGCAGCTTACCAGTTTTCAGTCAAACTGGTCCAACCCATGCCAGCATGGAAAACGGACATTAAATAATGATGATGATGATATATATATATATATATAGAGAGAGAGATAAACTTACTTGGAAATGGATGAGTGGTGTTCAATCATATAATAATATAAATAAAATATATATATATGCATGTATATATACATATACGTATATATATATATTACCCATATATGCATATATATATATATATATATATATATATATCATCATCATCATCATCATCGGACGCTAAACGATGATGATGATGATGATGATGATATATATATATATGCATATATGGGTACTGGACGTCACAAAGCGTAAACAACATGAAATACGAAGACAAACTTTGGTATGCAAACACCGAAAGAAACAAATGGAAAACAAGACAAGTAACATAACGAACGACCCTTCATCAGTTGTCAGCTGCCCAATCTACTCCTCATTTCGAGCAATTAACAGCATATATATATATATAATATATATATATATATATATATATATATATATATATATAGGAAAAGGAAAACAAAACCAAGGCAGGATGAGCACCTGAGGCCGTTTAGAAAATTTAATTAAAGGTGAATCAAAAAAGGAGTAGAAGTAAGTAATGTCTTACAGCTGTTTCTGGGATATCCTAAGTAATGGGTCAACACATCCATACACTGGGTATTCCATCATCAAAGACAAGGTGTGTATGCAGGAAAAGTTCCAGGCAGAGAATTTACAGTAGACAGAAGAATAAAGTTCACAGTTCATCTTGTTCCAGAGTGAATTTGGTTGATAGAAACTGAAAGAAGTCTGTTATATATACACACACACACGCATGCACATATATGTATATATCTGTGTTTGTTATTGTGTATGTGTTTGTCCACCTATACTGCTTGACAACTGATGTTGGTTTGTTTACATCCCTAACTTAGCAGTTGAGCAAAAGAGACCACAAGAGACTAATATGTATCAGTCTTCAAAAAAAAAAATAATAATAAGTACTAGGGTTGATTTGTTTGTCTAAACACTTAAAGGTGGTGCTCCAGCATGGACACAGCTAAATGACTTAAACAAGTAAAAGATAGAAGATAACTGGATAATGACTCCAAGTGCTGATTAAGTGTTGAGTTAAAGTATTGAGGCAGTGAGATGGCAGAACCATTTGCTGGACAAAATGCTTAGAAGTATTTCATCTGCCCATTCATTCTAAGTTCAAATTCTGCAGTGATCAAGTTAGACTTTTATCTTTTTGAGTCGATAAAATAAATACCAGCTGAGCACTGGGGTCAGTGCAATTGACTTAGCTACTCCTGGGTATGAGTATATAAAAAAAAAATGAAAGAATATAAAAAACTCTGCCAAGCTATATCAAGTCAGTGTGGGTAGCCTTGGCTCATCAAACCAGTATGGCTTCCACATCAGACCGTGGTTGGTGAAGGAAACCAGGGGCATAGCTAGATTCTAAAGTTAGGGAGAGCAAGCACATAAAATAAAGGTGCCATGATGCATAGCAAACAATCTTGAACTCATTGATTATGCATTTGAATTTTGTATTTAAAATTGAAATGTAAGGAAGATAGAGCGTTAATTGACTTTTATTGCACAAGTGAACAAAAGAGTTAGAAAATGATTGTCGAAAAGGTGCCAGTTTGAAATTATGCTGTGGGAATGGTTACCCTTCTTGCTTCTCTATTAGCTATGCTCTTGGAGAGAGCATGCCGAGGCCTTTGTCTTACAGTGGACTGAACATAGGCAATCCAATCCAAGTGTTGAGTATTAAGTATAGTAGTTTAGACAGAGTATGTGAGTTCAACTACTGAATCATCATCATTTAGTGTCCGTTGCCCATACTAGCATGGGTTGGATGGTTTGACTGGGCTGGTACGCTGGAAGGCTGCACCAGACCCCAGTCTGATTTGGCATGGTTTTCTATGGCTGAATGCCCTTCCTAACGCCAACCACTCTGAGAGTGTAATGGGTGCTTTTACGTGCCACTAGCACAGGTGTCATTTGTGTGACACCAGGGTGCGTTTATGTGCCAACTTGCATGACACTGGTATCGTCCATGACTGTGATTTCACTCAGCTTCATTCATGGGTCATCTCAAGCACGACACAATGCCAAAAGTCTTGGTTATTTCCTCTGTGAGGCCCAACACTTGAAAGGAACTCAGCCACTTTGCCTCTGTCAGGCCCAAAGCTCAAGATGAACTCAGCCACTTTGTCTCTGTGAAGCTCAATGCTTGATAGGAACTCAGACACTTTGCCTCCATGAGGCCCAACGTTCAAAAGACGTTCTTTATGTGCCACCAGCACAGGTGCACTTGGCTTGACAGGTCATCCCAAGCACAGCACATCGCCAATGGTCTTGGTCATATCACCAAAGGTCTCAGTCAAGTAATATTATATTCTAATTCATAAAGACAGTGAGCTAGTAGAATCATTAGTATGTCGGGTAAAATGCTTAGTGGAATTTCGTCCATCTTTATATTCCAAGTTCAAATTTCACAGAGATCAACTTTGCCTCTCATCCTTTTGGAGTTGATGAAATAAAGTACCAGTTAAACCCTGGGGCCGATGTAATCGGTTTACTCCTCCCCCCAAATTGCTGGTCTTGTGCCAAAATTTGAAACCAATATATAGTCCACATCAAGTGAAATTAGCAAGCTTATATATCACTAGTTGGGGAATAACTAATTAGAGAATATTCTTAGTACAGGTAATATAACGAGAACAGGTTATCTCTGTGAAATTTCAACCTGAACCCTTTAATAAAGCAGTGATCTTGAGATTCCAAGCTTAACTAAATATGACAAGCACATGAAGAAAGCCAGAGGGTACAGAGTGTCTGAAATGTCGTGACCAAGGTGAAACCATTAGTCCAAATATCTGCCTGTGTACAATAATGAAAATTCTTCATTTCAAAAGTTCAGACAAAAACTGATGAGAGTTAGCTGTGTCTGGCTGATCTCACAGCACTACTGCCCAGCCTTTGTGAATTTTGGCCGTTTACGTAGCACTATATAAATATCAATTGTTATCGCCATATTAATATGGCATTCTTATAGATATAAGAATAAACATGAATAATGATATTTATATAATAGAAATATTAAAATTACTAAGTCTCTATAAATTTCAACCAGAACCCTTTAATAAAGCAGTGATCTTGAGATTCCAAGCTTAACTAAATAAAACAGGCGCATGAAGAAAGCCAGAGGGTACAAGAGTGTCTGAAATGTTGTGACCAAGGTGACGAGGTGGCTTTCTTCATGTGCCTGTCATATTTAGTTAAGCTTGGAATCTCAAGATCACTGCTTTATTAAAGGGTTCAGGTTGAAATTTATAGAGACTTAGTAATTTTAATATTTCTATTATATAAATATCATTATTCATGTATAGTAAAAGATTTGTGTTGCCCAATATTCACTGTTCAAAACTCGCTGAGTCTAGTTCCGGCTTTCATTTTGGCGGTCGATTCAACTGACAACCGCATTTGTGGTTTCTGTGGCAATACAAGAAGCTATTATTTATTTACAACAGTTGAATTTGACTTCCTATAAAGCGATGCTATTGTTGACTGACGTAAGTTCAGCGTAGCGTTATAAAGGCTGATCGTTAATAAAAAGTCGGTGTTATGGTACGGTGACAGACTAGAACCACTTGAAATCTGGAGCGTGGGTGCGTTTTGTCATATATAATAGTTTAATGCCCTGCCTAACCTCACAACGAATGCGAGATTAGAGCATTGTGAAATTTAATTAGAGACAATATGGTGACCATTGAAGTAAGGTGCATAACTCTGCTTGCTGCATTTTGCCTAACTGTCGGAATCAGTTTTCACTCCTATTTCATAATCAAATATTTAGACTCTAGACAGGTATTCAGTGACGCCCCCGCCAAAATACACAATTGGGATGACAAGGAATTCCTCCACTTACGCAAATTTTAATCCAGCTGTGTCAAAATTTTGTTCAGAGACATTAAAATCAATACCTTTCAATATCCTCAACAAAATTTAAACTACAAACTTGTTTATACAATTCAGTTGTTAAAACTACTTTCAATCCCATTGAAGTCAGTTAAAATTATTTATGAATCTAAACCTATTCAAGCTTTGCGTGGATAAATTTCTCTATAAAAGTCTAGCCTTAACCACTTGTAACTTGTTCAAATTCAAATGTCTAAAAGCACTGAACATTTAAGTTTAACGAAGTTCTCGAGTTTGGATGAGTTCGTGTATCTTGGAGAGAAATAGAAAGAAGGTAAGGTTCTGGAACTTATTAATCCTCTTAGAGAAAAGATGATTTTTCGATACACTGAAAAATTACTTTCTCTTTAAGGTGAAAGAGCCAGTGCCTCTCTCCAATTCAAGATCGATATATTGTAGAAAAAGTTCTCAGAGCCTTGGGAGAATGCACACATTTGGTGCTCCGACTTCAATTAACATACATTATAACAGATTATGAGAAATTTGGGGCATGGAGATGGTTGCTCCCTTCGTCTCTCTCCTTGCTACCGTCTCTGCCTCTGCTCCCAACTGAAAAATATCTTGTGCTTCAGACCCCACATCAAACACTATATTTATCTGAACTCACAAGCTTCAATATTTATTTTATTATATTATTTTTTTTCAAATCTGTTAATTATTAATATTCGGTAGCCAGGTTATATTACAAACTTGCATGTGGCCCGTGCTGCATCCAATAGAAAGTTATCAGACGTTATTTGAGGCTAAGGTAAACTTCCGTCACACTCAAACATCAACCCAGTTTCAATTCCCGTTTGAGGCCATTTAATTTGATTTATGTCCTTAAAGTTCTACAGAGATGAGGTGGGGGTATTAACTTCAGGGTTTATTTTTTTTTTACCCGATAAAATCTAGAGGCTTGTGCCTCGTGAAGGATATTTATGTATATTGATATAACATTTCATAACGTTTTCATTACCACCATCTATCCCAACTCCCCCATTTAGCCGTTTCAGATGCTCACACACAGACGTGTGCTCACAAACACACAGACAGGCGCGCGCCGCATATACACAACACACATACACACAGCACGCGTGCATGCCGACATACACACACACAAAAGCACACACACGCACACGTACACACACACAAGCACACACACACAAGCACCCATACAAAACAAAGAACGAAAGAATAAATTGAAATTAAAAAGAGAAAAATTATGTATATATATATATAAAAGTTCATATAAAGGGGCTGTTGTAGCAGCCCCTTTCCTCTTCATGACTCCGTCTCCCGTCAGCAAGGTTTTGGTTCAAGCGATATGTGTCTGAGCTGTAATTGTATGCGTGTGTGTACGCGTGTCTGTGAGGAGGAGGAGGTCATTGTTTTTCCCCCTTACCTCCTGCAGTCAGCTGGAATACATCTGAGCTACAAAGACAAATTTAACAATGGCCACTGAAAAAAAAGGGCCAAGTGAGGTTAAAAACTGATATCCAAATTTAATCGCTTAGGATTCGGAGAGCCTGATGAAAAATTTGCGATGTCAAGCGTCAGCATACAGTGTGTATACATACATACATACACACACACACACACACACATATATATATATATATATATATATATATTATATATATATAAGGATAAGATCGTTAATTTAAAAATAAAATAACGATTTTATCAAGTGGTCAGCATGGAAAAAATAAGGAAAAGATCCTAACCTTCAAAGGTAATAATTATTAAAATTATAAATTAGGGTATCTACGAGATACCACCATGCTGAAAATAGCAGCCATGATCTGACTTTATATATATATGTATATATATATATATATATTATATATATATATATATATATATATATATAAGGATAAGATCGTTAATTTAAAAATAAAATAACGATTTTATCAAGTGGTCAGCATGGAAAAAATAAGGAAAAGATCCTAACCTTCAAAGGTAATAATTATTAAAATTATAAATTAGGGTATCTACGAGATACCACCATGCTGAAAATAGCAGCCATGATCTGACTTTATATATATATGTATATATATATATATATATATATATATACAGAGAGAGAGAGAGAGAGAGAGAGAGAGAGAGATGAGAGATAGATAGATAGATAGATAGTTAAAGAAACACACGCACACATTCGTTTTGTGTTAGCTGTTCGAAGAAAGAGTACTGAATACCATGCTAGAGATTAATAATTATTTTATTTTGGTCTAGTCACTCTCTTGCTACTCTGAGTTTCACCTGTGAGTGCATTGGATCTTTTAGGCGAGTTGTATTTGAACAATGAACGCTCTATAAAATGTCAGACCAGAATTATTGCTGAAATATTAATACATATGCAAATTTAATAATATCCATGCAAAAAAAATATATATAATTGTGATTAGCTCTTGTAGAGAAAGTTGAACAATCGCCTGGTGGCAACTGAGACCCCCAGACCATGATTAGAAGGGGAGATAATCTCAAAACTTAAGATTTCTCCAAAACTGATAAGCTATGAAGGAAAAGACGATCTAATAATTTAGAGACAAAGATACTTGTCTCCCTTCCCAGTTAGGAAGTTGGTTCCATTTGCCAGTCAGTAATTCTTCTCTCTTCTCTGGAAGTAGAGGTGATCTCAATAAATCAAGAATTTATCTTGTACAATATTTGATATATTCTTATTTGACTTTATACATCTATGGGTCGAAACAGTTGTAGTGATTAATAAATATTCTTGTATCTTCTATCTTCTGTCTCTGTCATTCAAATACCCAATGAACACTGTGAAAATGAACGTGCTTTACCGGTAAGCTACCAGGTGTATACCATACAATTCATCATCTAATAATAATAATAATAAAAGGCGGCGAGCTGGCAGGAACGTAAGCGCGCCAGGCGAAATGCTTAGCGGTATTTCGTCTGCTGCTATGTTCTGAGTTCAAATTCCACCAAGGTCGACTTTGCCTTTCATCCTTTCGGGGTCGATTAAATAAGTACTAGTTATGCACTGGGGTCGATATAATTGACTTAATCCGTTTGTCTGTCTTGTTTGTCCTCTCTCTATTTAGCCCCTTGTGGGTAGTAAATAAATAAATAAATAATAATAAGGATAATAATAATAATAATAATAATAATAATAACCTGGGACACCAATGCCTTCATGCAGTACCATCCCTTGATGCTGTACCAGGCACTGGCTCTCATGGCTTCTGATCTTCACTGATTGGCAGTGCTATCATGTACATTGTTTTGTCTTGGCATAAAAGATGGGCTACAACAAATATTCTGCTCAGTAGCAAAGATTTACTTGTCAGTTGCTGGACATTAACCAGTTGCCCGTGTCCCTTGGTGGCTGACGATATGAGCATCTCTGATTACATACAGAAGTAGTGGGGGAGGATCATAGCCATGTGTTGAGAGGAATTCTTTGGGGTTTGAATAATTCACCTCTGGGCGCATGGGTGTTTTATTAAAAATCCTTAAATAACCTCAACCTCTTTTAGTCACTGTTTACAACACAATTAAGAAATGTTGGGACTATTTTTTGACATGCTGCTCTCCACATAGCACAATATGTCAGTTGTTGTTGTTGTTTGTTCCTTGTCGAGCCATGCCTGGTTCATAGGGCTGGTTTCCTTGGTGTAAAGGTTCCCCACCTGGACAGGACGCCGGTCCATTGCTGGTGAGCTGCATGATGTAGGAGAAAAGAGAGAGAGAAAGTTGTGGCGAAAGAGTCAGCAGAAGTTCACCATTACCTTCTGCCGGAGCTGCATGGAGCTTAGGTGTTTCACTCATAAACACACACATCGCCCGGTCTGAGATTCGAACCCACAATCACTCGACCACTAGGCCATATGCCTCCACACAATATGTCAGTAGTGATGGTAAATTAAGGCTCATGTTCTTGTCATCCAATATTACTTCCATGACCCAGCCAATGGATCAAGGTATAATTGTAACCAACTAAGATGTCTGGATCAAGGTCTTGTAGTGATGGATGTGGACAATCTTAGCGAAGTTCTTTGAGGACAAAGAATATGTGGTAACATCCAACTACCACAATCTTAAGTTTGCAATATTCAATCTAGCAGCTTCATGAAAAGCAACAAAATCTTCTAATCTCACTAATAATTAGAAAAACAAAAAAACAAAATAAAAACATTCCTTCATATATAGTCACAGGAGTGGTTGTGTGGTAAGTAGCTTGCTTACCAACCACATGGTTCTGGGTTCAGTCCCACTGCGTGGCACCTTGGGCAAGTGTCTTCTACTATAGTCTCGGGCCGACCAAAGCCTTGTGAGTGGATTTGGTAGATGGAAACTGAAAGAAGCCCATCGTATATATGTATATATATATGTATGTGCGTGTGTGTCGGTGTTTGTCCCCTTTGCTTGACAACCAATGCTGGTGTGTTTATGTCCCCGTCACTTAGCGGTTCGGCAAAAGAGACCGATAGAATAAGTACTGGGCTTACAATGAATAAGTCCCGGGGTCGAGTTGCTCGATTAAAGGCGGTGCTCCAGCATGGCTGCAGTCAAATGACTGAAACAAGTAAAAGAGAGTATTGTAGAGGTAGAATATGATTATGTAGGATTCAAGGCAAGTGATATCTTGCTGGAAAAGAGATACATGGCTACATCAATAAGGAAGAAAGAAAGGGTGGTGGAAATGAAGTGTGAGGGCATATCCTCAAGGTACAAGAAGGTGGATGAAGGGAGAGAGTAGAGGTTCATGAGAATGTGTAAGGAGAGTGACAAACAGTAGAGATGAGAATGAATAATGAACAATGACAGAAGCATGGTTAATGGTGAATCTCAGTTTGAAGAAATGTAAGGAAAATGGGAGTGGGTTGAGGAGGAGGAGGAGGAGGTAAAACATAAAGGTAGACTGGAAAATAACAGTATAATAAAATGGTAGATAGATGAGAAAGAGATGAAGCGAAGTGTGAAGGCAGTGAGAGAGAGAGAGAAAGAAAGTGATGTGCACAGTTTACAGATATGGAACAGGTTGTGGATGTGGTGGGTTATAATAAAGAGAGGAGGGTGTTGATGACAAACATGAGAGGGTATTCAGGGGAAATGGGGCATTCAGTGTACATTTAGTGGCAAGGGATGGTAGTTGGGAGTGTAAGATGCATGGCAAAGTAGGTGGTTTCTTAGAGGGATTACTGGTAGTACAGGTGTAGGTCTGTGTGGAATGGGTAAAGCTCTGCTCTCATACTGCTACAGCTGAGGAAATAGTGCTTGATGTTGTTGTTGTTGTTAAGCAACAAGCCGGGTAAGGGTGATTAGGCGATGGTCTAGGGCTTAGGGGCAGGAGACCCCAGACCTTGGAAAAAAAAAACTTTGGTCGTCTTGTAGTTGAGAGCTCTTTGTTGACATCTGACACCACTGGGATGTGGCCCTCGAAGTCACTGGAAATGGAGATCTCCAGGTCCAAATTCTCGGATGGCGGAAATAGTGCTGTAGTGAATGGAGTGAAGGAGAGATTGGTGTTAAGAAGATGAGTTGTTGGAAAGTTTTGATAAGTACAAATTAGGTAGGGTTAGGGTTAATCATATGCTTTAGAACTGCATTTTGGCTGAGATGGATGGGTCTTTTCAATGCCATATCCTCCATGAGGCTGAATGAGTCATCAGAACTTCATCCAACATCTTCTGGGGTTTCATTCGTCCATGCATTTCATCCAAATTAAACAAGCAGTACATTTATACAGCTGTTCTCATCTATATGTGCTGTATGACCATACAAGCTCAGCCTTCTCACTTATACAATTCATGTGATACCTCTTAGGCCCAATTTTTTTCTTTGAACACATTTCCAATTTGTCATGCATGCATGCTGACATTGCACATCTAGTGGAGCATGTTAGCTTCATATCTTTCTAATCTTTGCATGTCCTCAGCATTCATGGCCCATATTTCACTATTATGTAGTAACACTACACAGGTATCATGCAGTCTGCCTTTCACTCTCAGAGATAAGCCTTTTGTTAACAAAAGAGTTAATAGGTACCTGAACTTTCTCCAGCAACAATTCTTTCAGAACATCCTGCTTATTAGAACACCTAGGTAACAAAAACGGTCTACAACCTGTAAGGATTTTCCAGGGTATTCTAGAAAACCTATTCCCCATGCATTCTTAGTGCTTGTTGTTACTGCACATCTGCACAAACAAAGGCTACTTTCTCTGTTACTTTTTCCAGTAATTCTTCTGCACCATTTGTGGGTTCATAGTTTGCACTGGATACGCTGTTTGGAATTATTGCTTACACCTTTTTGACATATCAACAGGGCCATTTTCTTAACCCTTTCGTTACTGTATTTATTTTGAGATGCTCTGTGTTTCTTTCAATTATTTTAAATATAACAAAGAATTTAGTAAAATAACTTAGCTATCATTCAGCTAGTGTTAAGGAACATAAATTGTAACTAAGGTTTGGTGGAAGATTTCAGTTCAAAACTTCTGAAAACAAGATATTTGTACTACAGAGCCAGAGCTGGTTTCAGCCGGTAAGGGATTTGTCTACTGTCTGTTTTCTTGTTTACTAGGACTTTAGTATTTTCTAAATTAACTTTAAGGTCCATTGATTCCTGTTTTTTTTTTGTTTCCACACCTGGAATTTAAGATATAAGAACAAGGTCATCTGCATTCTCTGCCTTTGCACCATTTTTTGTCAAAGGGGCCTTTTTTGTTCTTTCCCAGTCTTGCAAGTTACTTTGGTTACACCACTATTGCTGGTGGCATGAAAGAAGCAGCAAGTACATACTACAAAGTGGTTGGTGTTAGGAAGGGCATGAAGCTGTAGGAACCCGGCCAAAGTTGACAATGGAGCTTGGTGTCACTGCCCTGCAACTTGCCAGATGCTACCTATAGAAGCATGGAAAACGTACATTAAATTATTATTATTGAGTGAGAGAGCAGTGCATGCCATCAAAGTGACACTGGGGTAAAATATCTGAAGCCCAGTATACCCATCATGACTACCCGTCTGATAAGGGTACACTAGGCACATGCATCACTACCATATGTGCATGACCTGGAGATCTTATATCAAGATAAACAGCACATGACCTTGCAGGTGGGGCCCAGTTAGAATTTTCTTCAGGTCGAGTAGCCCATCCCGCTCAAAAGGTCCTTGAATAAGGATTGTTTAAGGATTTTGAATGAAACCCCCATGTTTCCAGAGGTGAATTATTCAAACCTCAAAGAATCCCTTTCAACACATGGCTATGATGCTCCCCCACTACTTTTGCTCGTGATCAGAGATGCACATATCGTCAGCCACTAAGGGACATGCTCAACTGGTTAAGGTCAAACAACTGACAAGCAAATCTGTGGTATTGAGCAGGATATTTGCTGTAGCCCATCTTTTATACCAAGACAAAACAATGTATATGATAACACTTCCAATCAGTTAAGATCAGAAGCCACGAGAGCCACTCCTGGTACTGCATCAGGGCATTTATTATTATTATTATTGAGCTGACAGAATCGTTGGCATGCTTAACGGTATTTCGCCTGCCGTTACGTTCTGAGTTCAAATTCCGCCGAGGTCGATTTTGCCTTTCATTCTTTCGGGGTCGATTAAATAAGTACCAGTTACACACTGGGGATGATATAATCGACTTGATCCGTTTGTCTGTCCTTGTTTGTCCCCTCTCTATTTAGCCCCTTGTGGGTAGTAAAGAAATAGGTATTTCGTCTGCCGCTATGTTCTGAGTTCAAATTCCTCCGAGGTCGACTTTGCCTTTCATCCTTTCGGGGTCGATAAATTAAGCACCAGTGAAACACTGGGATCGGTGTAATCAACTGTCCTCTTCCCGCAAAGTTTCAGACCTTGTGCCTAAAGTAGAAAGGATTATTATTGTTATTATGTGGCTAATTAAAGAAAGGATTATTATTATGATGATATATATCGTCAGGCAGAGTTACAATCAGCAAAACTTCGAAGTCCCAGTTAGCCTTTTCTTTGCAAAAATGTATACCTTTACTTAAATGTATTAAAGTGATATTTCAAGTTATATTTGATTGTTTTTATAGATAAGTATATACAAAAACAGTATAAACGCGTGTGCATATATATATATATACACACACATATATATATATATTTGCATACATACATCTATACTTATAGTGTGTGTGTGTGTAAAATCATGAAATAAACGTAATGGATTTTAAATGTCAGACTAGTGGTAGATATATCCTGTGATATAGTTAATTTAGATACAGAGAAAACAACGTAGTCTGTTGTGTTCTTTATTTGTTTCCAATAGAAAGTTGTTTTATTGTTGTTACTGAGACATACAAATACATGTTGTATTCACAGCTCCGCATGTATACATATATATATGTGTGTGTGTGTGTGTGTGTATATATATATATATAATATATATACCACCCACAGATATATATATACATACACACATATATATATATATATATACATATAATATATCTATATATACACACACCTATATAAATATACATATACACACACACATACATATATAACATATATATATCTATACACACACACACAAACATATATATATATATTACACACGCAACAAACATATATATATATATATATATTATACATACACACACCATATATATGTATACATAGTTATTGATATGAAGGCGGGGAAAGCGACGATGAAAGACACTTAGATAAGATAGAAAGAAAGATAGATACACACACACAAAGGGATAAAAAAATTAAAAAATGAAACGAGACGGCGAGGAAGTAATCGGAAAGGAACGGAAAGTAACGAAAGGCAGCGGAGAGAAACGAAGACGACCGACGACCTCCATGTTCTGTTGTTGATGCCAATGTGTTTGTTGTTTGTTGTTCGACGCTCCTTTGCAACAAGAGCAAGAACAAGAACAACAACAACAAACGGGCTTTTTTTTATTTAATTTTTTTTTCTTCTTCTTCTACGTACTCCACACTTCGATGCCTTCCAAAAAACATCAACAACAACAAGGAAGAGGATAACGCGAAGAGCGAAGACGAACAACTGCCGTGGTAAAAACACTGAACGATAATCACAAAAGTAGTAATAGTAGTTGTCGTGGTGGTAGCAGTAGTAGTAGTAGTAGTAGTAACGTTGAGGGTATCATCATCATCATCATCATCATCACCATCATCATCGTCATCATCGTCATCATCATTATCATTAGCAACATCATTAAGATCGGCCCTCACTAACGTCCATCCACCGCTGCCTCCACCAGAACCCTTAAACACTTCACCATCATACCAAACTTTGTCCATGGAAGCTTGTTATCCTTATTATCCCTACAAAACATTCTCTTCCTCATCACCTCCATCATCATCACCCTCATCTCCATCATCATCACCAACAACAACAGCAGTCGGTAAGTCGATTTGACATCTTTAAATCCTAATAACTTTTTTTTTCTCGTGGGAGGGAAGAGAGGACAAGGTTTGGCTTTTAATTTTCGCTAATTAACAAGAAAAATTATTTAAAAAAAATTATTTTAATAATTTTTTTCTTTTGTTTTCATGTATTCAAAAAAAAAAAACAAAAAAAAAAAGCGAATTATTTTTGTCGTTGTAATAATAATAATAATAATAATAATTATTATTATTATTGTTTCTTATTTGGATATTTTCTGAGTTCAAATCCCGCCACAGCTTATAATATAACTGTCAAGCACTGGGTCGATTGTTCCCCTTCCTTTCAAATGTGTGGGCCTTGGTGTTCAAGTGCGTGATTAGAGCGGCGAACTTAAATATTTAATTTCTTTCTGTCATTTAAAACCACATCTATCTACATTCATTTCCCTTCCAAGATTGATCAAATCAAGTACTAGTTATTACCTATTGATTGAATCTGAGTATAATATACACCCTAGTTGCCATAAAAATTGGTATAGTGCTTGCCTTAGGAAGTAATTAGCATTGTTATAGAATTTTTTGCTCTTTTTTTTTCGACTATATTTCTCTTTCCTTGTGTCCAACTTTGGTAATTAATTGGGGGAAAAAAAATGAGACAGATATTGGAACCGTGTCCCTTATATCCTCGACAAAATATTTTTTAGCTCTTAATTAATTGTGATTGAGTTTATTGTTTCAGATTAACTAGAAATATAAATGGTATTTCATTTATATATATATTTTTTCTGTGGATCTCAGCAGTCCCGGAGAACTTAAGAAGGATATTGGCTCAGTCCTTTCAGACAAATCTAATTATTAAAGAATATATATGGAAATGCAAACACACACACAAACAAATATATACAATTTCATTTGGGGCGAAACTCGGAATAGACTGTCAACTTTGGATATAATAAACATAACGTATTGGGTTCTACATCAGATACTATATAAAGTGTGTTCCAATAATACTTTACAACATTGTATATACACATTTACATGTACATATATACACGCGCGCACATACACACCTATAATATATATATATATATATATATATATATATATATACACATAAAACGTATAATTGCTTCAAGTATATTTTCATAGATATGAATATATATTCAGATATGTATACATACATATAAACATATACACACATCCATATATACATACAGCTTTCAACTTTATATATATATATATATATACATAAAACGTATAATTGCTTCAAGTATATTTTCATACATGAATATATATTCAGATACATATGTATACATACATATATACATATACACACATCCATATATACATACAGCTTTCAACTTATATTAAAATATACATCATTTATTTACTCATACACGTTTATATATATATATGCACACTGACATAGTTTTCATGTTTTTCTGTTTATGTATAACAAAACATGTATATTTATACGATATTATATCTACGATGTGTCTGATATCTGTTCATCTATGTATATATGCCTGTGTCTACATCTCTGTGTGCGCATATATATATATATATATATATATATATATATATATATATATATATATATATATATATAGGAAATAGCTAAGGTTCTTTGGCTGCTATTTCTAAACTTCGGTATGTGGTAAAGCAAATCTTTGCTGAACCCTAATTATAAAGTACTACTTAAGTTTACCGTGAAATGGTCCTTTTTCATGCCGAATTCTACTTGGTGAAATATTATTGATTACTAGTTAATTAATTAATTAATTAATTAATTTTACCCTTCGTTATTATTGATTATATATATATATTATATATATATATATATGCAGATATGTTTTAGAATAGCTCTTACTATAATTAACATAGAAACTTGTCAGCTACTTTGAAGGTATCAATTAGTGTATGTATATATATATATATATATATTATATATATGAATGTATGTATGTATGTATACACCACACACTTGTGTAAATTTTCTTCGATTTTTTTTGTCATGTGTGTTTGGGATTAAATTTTTTTGTTGTTTGTGTCTTATTTATTCCGCCGTATTCGTATTGTGATGTTTCTTTCAATTTTTCTCTTCTCGTTATATATATTTTCGTGCTTTATAAATTATCGTTTGTCTGTGGTATGGCTGACTTGAGAAAATAATTGCTAAAGAAAGTTTGGCCGTTCCTGTAAATACACTAGCAGGAATACACACACATATACATACACATAAATGCGTGTGTGTGTATCTATCTCTATCTATCTATCTATCTACCTATACCTATCTATATCTATCTATCTATCTATCTCTTTATATATATATATATATACACATATACACGCACTCAAGCATAAATATTCCAGGGGTGACAAGTTCAAAAGAAGCTATGTCCGGCCACTTAAAGCAAATTACTCAGAGATATAAATCTTGAATGAAATATTTAATCCATAATCGCTTGTGTATATATTTACAAACAAATATACTGGTAGAACAAACAGTATGAACAGAACGTAATGCATGAGTGTGTATATATATATATATATATATTATTATTATTATTAGTTTTAATCGGCAGATGTTACGAAGTGACTCGGAGACCGAAAGTTTCGTTTATGGCATCAAATAGCTTATTCCCTCTCAGACTTATTTTCGAGTACTTTATTCTATCTAAGTGGCCCAACATAGCTTGTTTTTGAATTTGTCACCTTTGGAATATTTGTGTGTGTATGTCTGTGTAGGTTTGGTGATGTAAACAGGACTAAAAAAAAATAGGTACAAATACGTTTTTCAGTAGGACCGAAGGACCGAAAGTTTCGTGTATTGGTAAGAATATATAAAAAAATGTATAGATATAAGGATATAGGCATAACTGGAGAATTTTGTGTGTATATGTATATATATGAAGGATCATATATATATATATATATATTTATATATATATATATGAAGGATCATATATATATATATATATGAAGGATCATATATATATATATATATATATATATATATATATAATATCGAAAGCGCTCACACACAGTACAAAAAAACTTACTCCAAAAAGGTTAGAGACGTTCTTATAAAGAATTTACAACTTTTTTTTAAAGAAATCTTTTTTATACTTGGTAAAACTGTATCATATATGTTAATTGGAAATATTTTATCGAACTTTTTGGACGTCTAATTTCTTTGTTTTAAAAAATTATTTTAAGTTAGCCACACTAGAAGCAACCAAGCACTAATTTAAAAAGCAAAAATATACGAGGTAAAAAAAAAATAATGAATCCGACAAAAAACAGGAACATGGAAGAGTAAAACGGCAATTTAATTCCGAAAAATGTGTGTTTGTACATATATGGAGCATATTCATGCGTTTATGTATCCTATATGTTACACAGGCGTGTAAATATGTATACACACATACACGGATTATATCTATATAGATAG
>NC_043013.1:44958257-44963257 GCF_006345805.1 Octopus sinensis | reverse complement strand
ATATATATATATATAGAATATATTATATATATATATATATATATATAATATATAATATATATATATTATATATAATATATATATATAATATACATACACAACATACATATATATACACATACAGCAATAAGAAAATGGAGGGGATCAAGAGGTGGTATTTATCAACTTTTAGACATTATGGGTATTCTACCAGCAGTATATTGGATGGATATTATCCCTTAGTTCGTTGGATTCACAACCTCTGTCTTGGAATTATATATATATATGCACATACATAGACACACACGACGGGCTTCTATCAGTTTCCTTTTATCAAATCCACTCACAAAGCTTTGGTCGGATCAAGTTTGGCCTGTAATCGCGCAGGTTCTTTAAGCAAGTTCTAACTTGTCTGAAGACTGCATCTTAAACAAAACTTGGTCGACGAAATTAATAATAACAACCCTTTCTACTATAGGCACAAGGCCTGAAATTTTGGTGTGAATGGACATCCATCTTCAAAGATTGAATGGCGCGCTAACGATTCTGCCAGTTCGCCATAATAATAATAATCCTTGCTATTAGGGGCACAAAGCCTGAAATTATTTTTATGGGGTGTGGTGGGGTGGGGGACAAGTCGATTACATCGACCACAGTGTTTCACAGGTACTTCATTTATCGACCCCGAATGGATGACCGTAGCAACGGAAAAAGTGCCGCCTAGCATTTTGCCCAGTGCACTAACAATTTTGCCAGGTTGACACCTTAATTATGATAATAAATTATTATTAGTATAATAACTACAACAACAACAACGACATACATTAAGGGCACCTGCATCTGTATACTCCGACCCCACGACTTTCTTTCTTCATAACTTCCTGAAAATGGTATTTTTAAAGGAAATTTTCTACAAATACGCTACAGAATGGTGTAGATTCCGATTATATTGGAATTTTTTGGGATCTTTTCGGTTTGAACGGCAGTTTTTAACATAATTTCTTGGTAACTAAAAAATTTTAAACTTCGTATACTGGTAGAATGTGTTTATAAAACATCCTTTTCTCTTGGCTTTATTGAGAAAATTCTATGGCTTGTAAGATATTTGTTTGTTTTTTTTCTTCAATTTCTGCAATTTCAATCAATCAATGACGTCTATTGAGGTAAACAACATTCTGTGCCGTATGAATATGTCCCTCGTTTAAGAAACAGATTGGGTTTATTTACATTTGTGAAGAAAAAAAAAAGATACCCTTCCCCCTAACCCTAACCCTAAAATAGATTGAAATGCAATAGATCGATACTAGGGTCATAATTATGGGTGACAGTTTCATATAACACCGCTAGAAAAAACTGCCGTTCAAACCGAAAAGATCCAATTTTTTTTTCCGTGGTGGGAGATAGGAGTTCCGAAAAATTCAAATAGTTTGCCTTTGTTTCCTTATAACTTTCTACGAATACGCTTCAGTTGATACAGATTCCGATTATATCGTAATTTGATATGGGGTAAAAAATTGGTGGGCTCGCAGACAGACATACTGACACAATATTCGTTGCGATATTAGTTTTACAAATTTTCCTTTTTTTCGGAAAGTCACTCCTAGTCGCAGTGTTTTTAGTTCCTTAACGGTGGCCAAGTGCTCGAGATAGAGACAGACACTCGAACGTCTGTGATGTGGTAGCTGTAGGGAGGCGGGATGCGTGGGGGCTATAGCAGTACTGAGTTTTATTTATCGACCTCGAAATGGCGGAAGGTAAAATAGTTAGTTCGATGGGATTCGAAACTGAAAGCCCAAGAACGAAAATCGGAACTCATTGTGTAAGGATAACGATTGTCAATCACCGCCTTTGTGTGTGTGATTTCTCTCTCTCACACATCTATCTATCTATCTATCTATCTTTGTCTATCTATCTATCTATCTTTGTCTGTCTATCTATCTATCTTTGTCTATCTATCTATCTATCTGTCTATCTATCTATCTATCTTTGTCTGTCTATCTATCTATCTATCTATCTATCTATCTATCTATCTATCTATCTTTGTCTGTCTATCTATCTATCTTTGTCTGTCTATCTATCTATCTATCTATCTATCTTTGTCTATCTATCTATCTATCTTTGTCTGTCTATCTATCTATCTATCTATCTTTGTCTATCTATCTATCTATCTATCTTTGTCTGTCTATCTATCTATCTTTGTCTGTCTATCTATCTATCTATCTATCTATCTATCTATCTATCTTTGTCTGTCTATCTATCTATCTGTCTATCTATCTATCTATCTTTGTCTGTCTATCTATCTGTCTATCTATCTATCTATCTATCTTTGTCTGTCTATCTATCTTTGTCAGTCTATCTATCTATCTATCTATCTATCTTGTCTGTCTATCTATCTATCTATCTTTGTCTGTCTGTCTATCTATCTATCTATCTATCTTTGTCTGTCTATCTATCTATCTATCTTTGTCTGTCTATCTATCTATCTATCTATCTATCTATCTATCTATCTATCTATCTATCTTTGTCTATCTATCTATATATCTATCTTGTCCCTACTGTATACAATGAGTATATGAATTTACATATACCCATTAAACGGATGTATATAAATAAACATAAAAATTATATTTGTATGTATGTGTGCGTGTTGTATAATTTGCATGTGTATACGTATGTTTATACATACACAATATAGTTATATATAATGTAAATATTCCTCTATGTATATGTATATATATATATATATATATTGTTATTGTGTATATATATATTATATACACATTGTTATTGTGTATATATAATATATTTATTTAAAATATACAATTACCGCTTGACAGTCGGTATTAGTTTGTTTACATCTACACGACGTGTATGTTCAGTAAATGAAACCGACAGAATAAATACTATACTAAAAGGAAATAAATTATACTAGTGTGGATTTTTGACTAAACCTTTGAAGATAAATTCATACACTATATTATATATAGTATATATCTATGTATGCTCGCACTCGTACACATATTTATAGACATATATTTACAGAATGTTGATTGGCCATAACTAATAACCTTCTGAATATACTGCTGCTCTAATGTTTTAGAATGTGCTTCTTTTTCGGATATATGAAGTATTGCCTATATATATATATATATATATATATATATATATATATATAATTTTATATAAATTATTTTAGCATTTTCTATCTTGACTTTTTTTCCATATATATATATATATTATATATATATATATATATATATATATATATATTATATATATATATATGTGGCTGAAATTGTTTCAGGCACTTTTTTAAAATTGTTTTTTTTTTTGTAGCTAACCTTAATTATTTTAATTAGTATTGTTAGTGCTGCTACACTGTAACATCTCTCTATTAATTGTTACTACACTCATTAATAGTTTGCGCCGTACTGTAGAAAATTAAGCTTCCGGCTAGTTGACCCCTTCGAGAAGATATATAGCCCACCCATATTATTTTTCACTACAAATAAATACCTTTGGAAAATCCGTGGTATTCAAATCCACCCAGTCCCCGTCGTCCACGAATTTTGGAACAGTCAAAATGCATTATTGACATTGTTACGGAGTGCCGTAAAATTATGTAGTGACGGGGGACAGACTTCCGGCAAAGCCGTGCTTGTGACCCGGGTTTCGATTCTCGGTTATACAATTTATACAGACTCGTTTATTTTCTTCGTTGCCGACGCGCTGCTCAGAAAAAAAAATATCCATGAACGTCACGACGTAACCGCGTCAGGCCCTCCTTTGGCTCATATCCCTGTCAAGCCTAAAATTCCCCAGTTTTTTCTTTTCCTGTTCAGATAAGAAGAAACCGTTGACAGGCGCCAGAGTACGGCGGTTAAGTTCTCAAAGCTCGCTTGCGTTCCCGACTAAACTCTTCCGATTTCAGCTGGAATTATAATACTTCCACTTCTGTCGTCGTTAATATCTAAAAAGCAAAAAGGCATGTAACGTAAGTATGTACGTTATAATTCCCCCACTTTTTCTTCCTTCCCCTCTGAAATAATTGTAATTTTCTTTTTCCATTGTGTGCTTAAATCACATTTATTATGAATGGCGGGCACTACGGTGTTTAAGGAGCCGCTGATGCAACCCGCTCCTATTGTCTATAGCACCTCTTTCCCGGCCAAAGACGTGTGATCAAAGGCCATCCATCCTATTTGCGGAATAGTGTATCTAGGACTACGTTATTCAATGCATCCATTTATTTCCTTATAACATGCTTGGTTTCTGATCTGATGGATATATGGCTGCTATTTCTAACAGGTCGACAGTCGTTTGTTATTGTTCAACCCGAAATCAGCTCGTAGGTAGATTAGTCGTATAACAAAAGGGTAAAAGCACTCCCAGCTTGTCCCTTTAACCGTGTCCCTTTATTTTCAGACGTTAGTGGATACTGTACTACGTTATCCAACTTGCCCTTCTCTTTTTTTTTGTGATTTGAAGATGATTTGGCTGCCATGTCTAGCAAGTTGCACAAAGTTTTCGTTTAAAAACAGTTTTATTTCGCGATAAGTCGCTAATCACTATTTAGCAAGTCATGGATGTCACATAACTGTATTCTCTTTCATCCACTTGAGATTTTAATTCAGAATATCACGATTATTGTTGGCACCAGAGAACGAAAGGGGGTAACCAACCTGTCTCGACGTTCAAATTTCGATTTCGGATGTGGGAGCCTTTACGCTGTAAGGTTGTTCAACTTGCTAGAAATGACAGCCAAATTCTCTCGAATCAAACCCTCTCTTTTTTTCCTTCTTAAAAAGGAACATCATAGTGGGTAATGTAGTCTGAATTATGGTCATGTCTGAATGAAAAATAGGATGGTCACGATTAAAATGCATTTAATCATTTAAATTTTTTCTTCAACCAGAACTGACAACTTGGGGGACTAAACCGCTAATGAGTTGATAATGTGAAAAAAACACAAACAAGCATCTTTCATCTTAAAGTATATTGGAGCAGTTTAGAGAAGAAGC
>NC_043013.1:44860757-44953257 GCF_006345805.1 Octopus sinensis | reverse complement strand
CAACTCATCGGAGAAATGCTTGATCTTGTGTGGTGACGGCAGGAATGCCTTTGATCCTAGTTCTGCTGGATCAAGGCTGACCTCCGACTGAAAGGCCCAGTCTCTATTTCAGACAATAATAGATCAGTATGTTTTTTTTTAAAACTGTGTGTAGCAATGTGTCTGAAAATATTTTTTGTTTCTCTTTTCTCTTTACAATCCGTGAAAAAAATCTATGTACCGTAAATCCTTGAGTATAATACGCAGGGAATTTTTAGGGGGCTGTACCTCTGAAACACCTAAACCCTGTGTATAATACGCACCCCTTCTCTAACTTGAGTCAAGAAGGTCTATTTAACGTCCTTGGTTTGTAAAAACGTATACAGTTACGTCCTTTATTGTTATTAAAAAGCACCCACTACACTCTCGGAGTGGTTGGCGTTAGGAAGGGCATCCAGCTGTAGAAACTCTGCCAAATCAAGTTTGGAGCCTGGTGCAGCCATCTAGTTCGCCAGCCCTCGGTCAAAATCGTCCAACCCATGCTAGCATGGAAAACGGACGATGATGATGATGATAATGATGAACATAATGCAAACTTGTAGCTTTTTTGTGCATTTTGTTTGCAGAAAATAAAGAAATAACAGTAATAACGTTTAATAAATGTTGCTTATTGCAAGTTATGGATGATTCTTTTATGACTTCATTGCTTTCAGGCTTAGCTTAAGGTATTTTCGCGCCCGACATCACAAAATGCGTCTGAATAAACATTGCCGGACAGCAAATAGAGACTCGGACATTACTTAGAAAATATTTTTCATTTTTAACCTCGTATATAGTACGCACTAGGGATTTTGACCTTTAAATTTTGGGAAAAAAAATGAGGATTATACTCGAAGATTTACGGTACTTCATGTTTCAAATAAGGGAATTATTTTTCTCCTCTGTCTCTTCTTCATCGTACATCCACTGAGGTCTATTCAGCCATTCATCCTTTCGAGTTCGATAAGTACCAGTTGAGCACTGGGGCCGCAGTAATCAACTAGCCCCCCCATCCACCCAAATTTCAGACGTTGATGCCTGTAGTAGGTAGAATTATTTTATTGGGTTCAGACATTTCTTCTGTGTGGACCCTTAAAAACTTTGGAATCAATACTCTCAATGAAATGGCTGCATGGATATCTATTCGTGAAGTGGGATCCGCTGCAAATTCTTCATTGCTGGAAACTTGTAACAGGAAAGTTACGGCAGTAGAGGACACATTCCCGTGTATTTATATATATATGTATATACATTCGTGTGTTCTGGTGATTTAGTTGAATGATTTCAAAATAAACAGTATACACACGCCGCTCTCATATCCTTCTCTCACACACTCGTGTGTGTATGTATATGTGAGTGTATATATATATATATATATATATATATATATATATATATGGATTTGTGTGCACATGTATACATATGCATAGCTAATATACACGTATACTAGAAGACTATGTTTGTACGTATTGTGTACACACACAAGTCTATATATGTACGTTGGTAGACACACCTTATTGGGGTACCATTGGGGTACTATTTAAGAAGAGTGGTCCTTGAGCGCGCACTCGCGTACTCACGCATCCACGCTAGCTAGTCGTGACTAGTCGATCCTTACTTTGTGTTTTTGTGTTTTATTTACTTTGTGTCAAAAAATTATTTATTTTGTGTTTTATTTACTTCGCGAGGTAGTCGTTGTAGGATCGACAAGTCACGACTAGCTAGCACGAATCAGCGAGTACCCGAGTGCGCGCACCGGGACCACTCTTCTTGAATAGTACCCCTTATTGGCATATCTATTCACACGCGCCGTATGCCTACCTTATTTACGCGTGTAGCTTGTATACACAATTGTGTTTACATTTGTAGGTACAAAGTCAGAAAACAACACAGCTCCCATGACTTTCGGAAACATTTTTTCACGCTCAGAGTTGCTGAAGCATGGAATAGGCTGCCTGCGTCAGTTGTTGACTGCCATGACACTGCATTCTTTAAGGCCCTCATGCTTTCCGAAATCCGCCGAAACTACACCTGATTATACATACACTTTAGATGAGTTGTAGTGCACCTGAGCACTGTACACAATTATTATTATTATTATTATTATTATTATTATTATATACCTGCGTTTGCCTCTCTATCCATCGATCCACCCACCACCGACCCACTCGCACACACACACATTTGGACGTATATATATTGTGTGTTGCGAATTTTTATTTCACATATTCACTCATTCAACGTGTATCGAATTGTTTACATATTCATGTGTGTGTGTGTGTGTGTGTGCTATCACACTGGCGCACACAATATCCTTGAAAAAAAAGTATTTTGAGAAACACGACAAGAACCGGAAGTAACCTTTTGCTAGGTTGGTTGGTTTTTATACGGTTAACCTTTCTTTCATTATGCCTGGTCGGTTAAAGAGGTCAGTGCCTATCTCATTGTGGCGCTCTCTCCCTCACCACACCACGCTCCGTTTCATGGTCTCTTTTACTCCGTTTATAGTCACTCAACTGTCACACTTTAGTGATTATCACAGCTTTTGGTTTTTTTCTCAAAAAAAAAACATTTTTGTTTGTCATACTTTCCTTATCATCGCATTTCGTTTGGTTTGTTGGTTTATTTAGTTGTTAGCTCTCACGTAGTAAGCTCTATCGCTGAAGGTATTCCAGCCGTGACCATCTCGTCTATTTTCAGCTTTATCTTCAACTAACTATATTATTCAGCAGGCGAGCTGGCAGAGACTTTAGCACGCCGGGCGAAATGCGTAGACGTATTTCGTCTGCCTCTACGTTGTGAGTTCTAATTCCGCCGAGGTCGACTTTGCCGTTCATCCTTTCGGGGTCGATTAAATAAGTATCAGTTACGCACTGGGGTCGATATAATCGACTTAATCCGTTTGTTTGTCCTCTCTGTGTTTAGCCCCTTGTGGGTAGTAAAGAAATATATATTATTCAGCAGAGGTAAAGAATACGCACACAACCCGTTTTCGGCGTACAAAACCCCTAACTCCTAACCCTAAACCCTACTAACCCTGACCCTAAACACCGGGTGTACGTATTCTTTACTTTCGCCTATTATCCAATATTTTCTTTCTTGTTAGCAAGTATACCTACAGAAGTGTGCGATTTTCGATTTTGTTTTCTCATAACTTTCAGAAAAATGGATATAGTCTAATAACATTTTCTATAAATACGCATCAGATGGTTTTGATTCGATTATATAGGAATTTAATTCGGCAGATAAATAATTGGTGAGGTCGCATAGATATGCCCTGACACACATCTCATATACAAAGTGAAACTCGAAATTTCGAAAACAGTGATTTCATTTCATTTCATTTGGGTTTGAGTCCATGCTCAGGCCAAGTCGAAGACTCCACCCTCAGAGTCTGGTGTGGTTGCCAGGTTGTATTCTCTGCTTAAATTTGACATGTGTAGGAGCGAGTTTGAGTCAGTTTGTGCTCGTTGTGTATATTCTGGGAGATGGGGTTCATCTCTAATGGTGCTTAAATATCTATCCAGTTGCAATTTGAATGATTCCACACTGCATCCTGATAGATTTCTGACATGTACCGAAATGGAGTTGAACAGTTGTGCTCCTCGAACCAACAGACTTGATTCTCGCAGGGTTTTTGCTGCCTGGCCAGCCTTTTTGTTGATTGGTGGCAGCTGGCAGCGTCTTCCGTGGCGCAGTGAGTGGTAGGTTTTGATACCAAAGTTTGGCACCTTCGGCTCTATCATTTTCCAAATGTATATAATTCGGTATCGCTCAAATCTTCTTTCTATTGAGTACATCCTCAAGGTTTTGAGTCTTTGCCAATAGTCCAGGTCCCTCGATTCTGAGAAGTATGAGGTAAAATTTCTTTGGAGCGATTCTATCTTAGATAGTTGGCCCTTTGTTGTTGGTGACCACAACTGAGAACAGTAGTCAATCCTCGGAAGTATCATACTGTTCCAGAGGGTTTTCATTGTTGAGGTATCTCTTGATTTGAAGGTGCGCAAGATCCATCCGCTGTACTTTCTTGCAGTAAGACAGACTGAGTCAAGGTGTTCTCTGAATTTTAGGTTGGTTCCCATGTGGATGCCTAAATCTTTCACATACTGTTTTTCCATTATTTGTTGTCCTAATGGGTTTCTGTAGTTTGTTGTATTTTTCAGATCTTGATCTGTTCCGTAGCGAATTAGTTCAAACTTCTTATCATTGAACAACATGTTGTTTGTTTCCTGCCATTTATATATGGTGGTCAGGTCCTTTTGTAAGGCCTCTGTATCCACCTCGTCTTTGATTTGTCTCATGACCCTGGTGTCATCAGCAAAGGATGAGACGTTGCTGGTTGTATCTTCATCTATGTCAGAGATGAGGATGAGAAACAGGATTGGGCCGAGTACTGTACCTGAGGAACACTGCTGGTCACAGGTGATGGTGTTGAATGGGTTCCATTCACAGTGACTGTTTGAGTTCTATTTGTAAGGAACTCGTGTATCCATGTACCAACTTTTCCTCCTACTCCTAGCTTTCGAAGTTTGTGACCCAGGATGCCATGATCTACCTTGTCAAATGCCTTGGCAAAGTCGAGGTAGATAACATCTGTGTTGTATCCATTCTCTAGATTTTCTAGGATTTGGTCATGGTGTGCCAGTAGTTGGGAAAGGCATGATCTACCTAACCTGAATCCATGCTGGTTGCAATTCATCAGATTGTTGGATTCCAGGAACTCAACCAGTTTTCCACGAACTATTCTTTCGAAGACCTTGATAATGTGTGATGTCAGTGAGATTGGTCGGTAGTTCTTTGGTTTTGATTTGCTATCCCCTTTATGTATTGGAGTTATGTGTGCTTCTTTATATGTATTTGGTATTTTGCCATTCTCCATAGATTCCCTCCATATCATGTAAAGAGGTTTCGACAATTGTGCCTTGCAGTTTTTAAGTATCATGGCATTGAAACCGTCAGGCCCCGCAGCCGAGTGCATGGAGAGCTTGTCTATGGCTCTTGCTATGTCTTCTGGGTGATGTGTGGGTATGCGAGTCAACCAATTTATTATTTTTTTTTCATATTAAATTCCGAAATAAACGCAAGATACTCACTCTGAAAGGTATTTGTAGAAAATTTCATAAAAAAAATACCCATTCTTTTGAAAGTTATGAGGAAACAAAGTCGACTCGTGTAAATTTTCCTAAACCCCTCTCCTCACTCTCGGAAAAAAAACCTTTTTATGATATGATCGGAATCTACACCATCCGAAGCGTATTTGTAGAAAATTTCATTGAAAAATATCATTTTTTTTTTAAAGTTATGCGGAAACAAAGTCATTGGGGTTTTGGTTTCGTGGTAGTGATGAGATATTTCTACTTGCTGCACCTGGGGGGAGGTACTCCATACAGGTTCCTAGGTTCATTTGTTGTTGTCTGATGTGATTGAAAGGTTTATCTTGGAGTGGATTTGGGTATCTTTTATTTTTATCTTTTACTTGTTTCAGTCATTGGACAGTGCCCATGCTGGGGCACTGCCTTGAAGGGTTCTTAGTTGAACAAATCAATCTCAATACAATGTGAGCTGGCAGAAATGATAGCACGCTGGGTGAAATGCTTAGCGATATTTCGTCTGTCTTTACGTTCTGAGTTCAAATTCTGCCGAGGTTGACTTCGCCTTTCATCCTTTTGGAGTCGATAAATTAAGTACCAGTTGTGTACTGGGGTTGATCTAATCGACTGACCTCTTCCCCCAAAATTTTGGGCCTTGTGCCTAGAGTAGACAAGAATACATATTTTAAAGTCTGGTACTTACTCTCTTGGACTCTTGCCGAAAGTGATGTCACAGGGACGTAAACAAACCAACACCAGTTGTCAAGTGGTGTTAGGAAAGACAAAGACACACACACACACACACACACCTGTATATATACATTGATGCATACACATATATATATATACATACATACACACACATTTCATCATCATTTAACATCCGTTTTCCATGCTGGCATGGATTGGACATTTTGGTTGGAGCTAGTAAGGCCAGGGGCTGCACAAAGTTCCATTGTCTGTTCTGGCATGGTTTCAACAGCTAGATAGCCTTTCTCTCTCACCCGCTCATACACATACACACAGAGGCTTCCATACAGTTTCCATCTAGCAAATTTACTCACAAGGCACTGGAGCTATTGTAGAAGACACTTGCCCAAGGTGTCACACACTGGGTGTGAATCTTAGACCATGTGGCTGCAAAACAAGCTTCTTAACCATGTAGCCATGCTGTTGGAAATATTTCATGTGTGATACTTTTCTTGAATCCTCAGATTACCATGGATTATCAATCAAATGTTTTTAGAATGAACATATTTGATGCATTTACTTTTGCCATCTGTCTACTTGTGAATTATTCATAAACAGTGGTGGTTGCACGCATGAGTGGCTGTGTGGTAAGTAGCTTGCTTACCAACCACATTGTTCCGGGTTCAGTCCCACTGTATGGCACCTTGGGCAAGTGTCTTCTACTATAGCCTCAGGCCGACCAAAGCCTTGTGAGTGGATTTGGTAGACGGAAACTGTAAGAAGTCCGCCATATATATGTATATATATATATGTGTGTGTGTTTGTGTGTCGGTGTTTGTCCCCCCAACATCGCTTGACAATCGATGCTGGTGTGTTTACATCCCCTTAATTTAGTTCGGCAAAAGAGACCGATAGAATAAGTACTAGGTTTATAAAGAATAAGTCCTGGGGTCGATTTGCTCGACTAAAGGTGGTGCTCCAGCATGGCCACAGTCACATGACTGAAACAAGTAAAAGAGAGAAAGAGAGTAAACAGTGGTGGTTGCACCAGTATGGTCATACGGGACAGGCCATCATTAGCCTTGTTGAATGAATGTCTAAAAGGATTGTTTGGAGTTGAGTGAAAATGATCCAAGAAAGATTTACGAAGAAGTAGAGATTACATCCATTTATAATCCTGAACATCTGGCAGAAGCCTAGTGAACACCTGAACATCATTGCCTACCTGAAGGATTTATGATGGTGGTGAGATTAGGGATATAAGGTATGGGAAATAACTTGGGTAAATGCTCATGTTAAACGAAGAAACATAATAGGGGATTCTGTTGTGTCTGGGGAGAGTCATTCTCTTTTAGTGCCTTATTATTTAACACACTCACCGGTAAAATTTCCACTTATTTCTTATTTTTATTTTCTAAAATTTTCGTTAAATCCCAAAACGAAATATGATAGGGGATGAAATTCCAGAAGAGTCCTGTTTGGAGAAAAACCTCTTTCTGTGCATGTGTGTGTGTGAGGAATCTGTTGGTGAGACCCGTTGTAGCTCCAGGTGAACCCTGATTGAGGCCTTACAATATGTGAGTAGGCAGCTGAATGACTAAATGTAACCCACAGATCTGTTTCACCAGTTATACCTATTCCTTCACTACCCACAAGGGGCTAAACACAGAGAGGACAAACAAGGACAGACAAACGGATTAAGTCGATTATATCGACCCCAGTGCGTAACTGGTACTTATTTAATCGACCCCGAAAGGATGAAAGGCAAAGTCGACCTCGGCGGAATTTGAACTCAGAACGTAACGGCAGATGAAATACGACTATGCATTTTGCCTGGCGTGCTAACGTTTCTGCCAGCTCGGCACCTTTTACCAGTTATACCATGACACTCCAGCCTGGCCGGGTACCAGCCATACTGCATCCTTTTGTCTGATATGCTGTGATGAATTATATTTGGTACATTGTGACTGCCTCAACATGTACTCTCTTCACTCTCCTGCCTATTTTTGTTGTATATCTGTTGTTATTTTGTCTCGGGTTAACGTCGATTGTGTACATCTGATCAAACATTATCCTGCCCTTTTTGAAGATGGTAGTGTGTGATTTGAGAGATTTGGTTGCTATATCTGTTAGATGACTAGATTCCGGTAGTGATAACAACAATAGAAGACAAAGTTGGATTCCATCAAAATGCAACAGCTGCTGCTTCTCTTCACTTACATGCACAGTTTCGATGGAATCTATACACAAATGGATTACATATACTCTCTCTTTACTCTTTTACTCATTTCAGTCATTTGACTGCGGCCATGCTGGAGCACCGCCTTTAATCAAGCAACTCGACCCCGGGACTTATTCTTTGTAAGCCCAGTCTCTTTTTGCCGAACCGCTAAGTGACGGGGACATAAACACACCAGCGTCGGTTGTCAAGCAATGCTAGGGGGACAAACACAGACAGACAAACACACACACATACATATATATATATGTATATATACATATATACGACGGGCTTCTTTCCGTTTCCGTCTACCAAGTCCACTCACAAGGCTTTGGTCGGCCCGAGACTATAGTAGAAGACACTTGCCCAAGGTGGCGCGTAGTGGGACTGAACCCGGAACCATGTGGTTGGTAAACAAGCTACTTACCACACAGCCACTCCTGTGCCTATTATTTATATATATATTTATTTGGAGTGAATGAGACTGTGGTATACTGTCTCTGTGGCTTAATTCTTCATTTTATACAGAACAGGATAGCATTATCCATAAGTGGACCTAACTTATCTTAACTGTTGTAATATTTACATGAATATGGTGTAATTTTACAATATTAGAATATTGGTCATCTACCTTTCACTTATTTCTATATATGTCTGTCTCTGTGTCTATACATACATATATACACACATACATGCATACATATACGTGTATATATATATATATATATATATATTGGTAAAAACGGTAAGATAACAAAAGAAAGAAAGAGACCTCAATATTATGTGGCCAGATAACCAAAGAGATGGTGTTGTGGATTTCCACCTCGGCATCCGAAACTCAGTTTTATCTTGGCTACCGAATAATTGTCACATATTATTTTACAGATATATATATATTATATATATATATATTGGTAAAAACGGTAAGATAACAAAAGAAAGAAAGAGACCTCAATATTATGTGGCCAGATAACCAAAGAGATGGTGTTGTGGATTTCCACCTCGGCATCCGAAACTCAGTTTTATCTTGGCTACCGAATAATTGTCACATATTATTTTACAGATATATATATATATATATACGCATACACCCACACATTTATACATGAATACTAAAATGCTGTGATAATATTTCTAGATAAGCTTATAAATAAATTTTACATGTCCATGAAGAATAATTCAGGTAGATTTGCTGGTCAGTATCTCTTCTGTAGATCAGCTGAAGAGTCCTGACTAGTCAGTAATGACTAGTGAAACTGGTTGTGTGAGTTGATCATCACATTCCAAAGAGAGAGAGAGAACCTTCTGTTTAACCACTGGTTCTATTTTAATTACACAGCAGTGCTAAATGGAGGTTTATTGAAATAAACATACAAATTTATTTACAAGACATACATATATTTCTTTACTGCCCACAAGGGGCTAAACATAGAGGGGACAAACAAGGACAGACGAAGGGATTGAGTCGATTATATCGCCCCCAGTGCGAAACTGGTACTTTATTTATCGACCCCGAAAGGATGAAAGGCAAAGTTGACCTCGGCGGAATTTGAACTCAGAACGTAACGACAGACGAAATACCGCTAAGTATTTCGCCCGGCGCGCTAACGTGTCTGCCAGCTCGACGCCTTCTACAAGACATACATATGCGCACACACTCACACATGCACACACAATTGTTTTATCGTCCACTTTTCCATGCTTGCATGAGTTGGATAGTTTATTGAGGAAGATTTTCTTAGGCTGGATGTCTTTCTTGGTGCCAAGAAGGAAATGCTGCCTTTTTCCGCTTTGTCTCATCTGTTTTTCTCATAAAATCTATCTCAAACTGTTTTGTCCTGTGTGTTTTTCCTTTGTTAATATAATACAGTATAATTTTAGCCTCTTCTGTTGCTGTGGTTTGACCCCTATCTCATCCCAAATTGAGCTAGGGCTAGCTATGACCATCCCATCTTTTATTCAGACATAGTGTATTTGGCATTAAATTGTGAAATGTGTCTTCCCTTTTTTTTAAGTTTGAGACACCCTTCGGTCATGACACAGACCATGGGATTGCACCTAGAAAGTCACCCTCCCAGGCACAAGTCTGGGCAAGGTTGTTTATGGAAGACCAGCAGTTGCCCATGCATACCAGCCTCCCCTCTCCACGCCACCAGTGTTATCCAAGGGAAAGGCAACGGCCAATACAGCTTGGCACCTGTGACGTCGCAATTCATTTCTACAGCTGAGTGAACTGGAGCAACATGAAATAAAGTGTCTTGCTCAAGAACACAACACGCAGCCCGGTCCGGGATTCGAGCTCGCAACCTCACGATAGTAAGCTCGATGCTCTAACCACTGAGCCATGCACCTTCACAACCATGCCTTCACACAGCCATGCGCCTTTTTTTCAGTAGTAGGATATTATTTGAAGGAGATTTGGTTGCTATTTCTAGCTGATACAGAAACTATGCATGAGCTTCCTCGTTGGCTCAGTAATTTGAAGAATTAGCAGTTTGTATCCAAAGTAGCAGGATATGACTAAATGGCCCAGTCCACCTGGCTGAAAACAGGTATAGCAGGGTAGTAGGAATATTCGAAGCAGTGTGACCACTGTTTATTTGACACATAAAATGATTCACTAGTTTGCTCTGCATGAGTTCACTTCTCAAATTAACTTCCAACCAGAGCCATCCTGTCATCCTGAACACATTAACCATCAGCCTGTTACTGGAACATAACCAGCGATGCTATATATTTCCAGTCACTCTGCATACCATTTAATTTACAATGAAATGTAATTTGTTAGCATTTTTTACAGTATTTCATAATTAATCTATTATATAAAATCTGTTTTGTCTGTCTGTGTGTGTGTGTGTCTTCTAGGATCTCAGGCATCCTCCATTCGATTGCGCTCAAATTTGATATGTAGATACCGACGGTATCAGGGCGTGAATAAGTCTTGAAAAAATTACAAAAATCAATTCCAGGTGAAAATGCGATCGATAAAGCATTCTTTGGAATAGAAAAAAAGTCTATCTTTATTTCTTCTTTTGCTGGTGTCTCAAATTTAGATTAAATCAGTGTTTCTCAAAGGGGAGGCCTATGGGACGGTCAGACAAGTTGTTTTGAGAAAATTTGGTTTAAATGTTTGACAACTCAGCACCGTCCATTGGCGGAGGGGCATTTTGCTCGTCTTTAATATTTAGCACCCATGTTATATAAATATCCTTGAAACCATGTAAACCATGTCAAAGGTACAGAATAAAATATTTTCTCAAATTATGAAAATGTATCACGGGTGGTGCATATGGTGGTTGTGTGAAGTTTAAGATGAATCACTGGTCGTAGATGTGGTGCTCATATGTTGATTTAGTTTCTGTTGAGTGCAAAATTTGGTTCTAGAATAGTAATGTTTAATAGACAGACTAAATCTTCTATTGTTAGTCATCCAGCACAGATATTCAGCACCAGTTGGGTAGCTTTTTTAACTATGACAAATTCCGCCATGATGATGATGATGATAATCATCACCATCATTTAACATCTGTTTTCCATGCTGGCATGGGTCGGACAGTTTGACTGAAAACTGGTAAACTGCAGAGCTGCACCTGATTTGGTATGGTTTCTACAGCTGGACGCCCTTCCTAATGCCAACCACTCCAAGTGGGTGCTTTTTATGTGCCACCTGCACAGGTGCCAGTTATAAAATACTGGCATTGGCCATGATTACAATCTCACTTGGCTTCACAGGTCTTCTAATTCTAGCATATGTTGACAGAAATATGGTAAGAAAAGGGTTAAAACAGGAGGTTTGTATCAAAGAACTAGGGGGCAGTTTCAGGCCGGTTGGCTTCAAAAGGGTTAAAATACACACCCTTATGTGTAAAAATGTAGAGGCATTGTATTTTCTCAGATTTAAAAAAAGAAACAAAAAAACCCATTGTTGGGTGCGTAAGTTTGCAAGGAATAGCTAAGAACTTTTTACATATTTGAGTGGTCTTTCTGTTATTTACTAAGTGTTCTGGTCAGTTAGATCTCAACAGAACAATGGTAGATTGCCCATGATAATACTTTGACCTGAGGAGTCGGTCAATATAACACTACTGTTAATGATTATCATCATCAGCTTCATAATAATGTCATTTCCTTCCTATGATACCATAAATTTGTACAGTACAAATAGTACAAACTCCAGCTACTACTATCCCACATTCTGACATTTTGAATATGATCTTTATAATTTGAAAGGTTTAGCAGTGCACTTTGTTGTTTGTTAATGCAAAACATATTTCTCTGTAACCACAAAGGACTCTGTCCTTTTTGTCTTCACTGCATTGAGTGAGCATTTAGTAACAGGCCTTTGTTTTAAGCTCAATTTGTCCAAGGTCCATCAATTTATTTAATCTCAAACCTTCTTTTGATTATTTCTGTTGTGATTAACTTCTATATTTAGCTAATAGGTGCAGGAGTGGCTGCTATGTGGTAAGTAGTTTGTTTACCATCCACATGGTTCTGGGTTCAGTCCCACTGCGTGGTACCTTGGGCAAGTGTCTTCTACTATAGCCTTGGGCTGACCAAAGCCTTGTGAGTGGATTTGGTAGACAGAAACTGAAAAAAAAGCCCGTCGTATATATGTATATATATATATATATATATATTATATATATATATATATAATATGTGTGTGTGTTTGTGTGTCTGTGTTTGCCCCGCCTCCCACATGGCTTGACAACCGATGCTGGTGTGTTTACGTCCCTGTAACTTAGCAGTTCGGCAAATGAGAAGAGACGGATAGAATAAGTACTAGGCTTACAAAGAATAAGTCCTGGGTTCGATTTGCTCGACTAAAGGCAGTGCTCCAGCATGGCCACAGTAAAGTGACTGAAACAAGTAAAAGCGTAATATATTCTCATAATAATGAGGTAAAAATTGTTATTGCTTAGTCCCAATTCAACCCTGATTGAGCTGATCTCTGATGAAAGGCATTCCATCTATGGCCATCCTGTTTTTTCAGAGATCTCTGGGATTATGTTATTTAAGGCATCCTTGCCATTTTTTAATGGTAAGGTGTGATTTGAAGAAAATTTGGCTACTATTTTTAGCAGGTTTTGTGACAACAAGTAGCAAAGGAAGTTAGGACCAGTGTGATTGCAACACATAGCTACAGATGGTTAAAGAAATTGAATAATCCTGTTTGATTAATCCTTCACACCAGAGAAAGAACATCGAAACATCTCCCCCGATCTACTCATCATATCTTCTCTTATGCCCACCTTGTACTTTGAGAGTTTGTTTTGCCCCCACCCTCCTTACTAATATCTTTATTTTCATTCTATTCCTAGTTATTACTACTCACCCTTAACCCTTTAGCGTTCTTATTATTCCTTCTGAAGTAATGTTTATTGAGCGAGGTCATTGCCAGTACCACCTGACTGGCCCCCGTGCAGGTGGCACGTAAAAAAGCACCCACTACACTCTCGGAGTTGTTGGTGTTAGGAAGGGCATCCAGCTGTAGAAACTCTGCCGTGCAGCCATCTGGTTCGCCAGCCCTCAGTCAAAACCGTCCAACCCATGCTAGCATAGAAAACGGACGTTAAATGATGATGATGATGATGATTGTTTTGAATTAATCCTGCATTATCTTGTAACTTTGAGATTTTGATGAGGTAACTGTTAATTTTTAGAATGATATTGTAGGGGTGGTGTGAGGGGCCAGATCTGGCCAGTTTAAATGCTAAAGGGTTATATAAACAGTTTGGTAGTTACGTACCTCCACTATAGCAAGACACCTGTGCTTGTCCCTCTATCATACTCGAAAAATGGATGTGAAACAAACACTGGGAATTGAGTTAAAGGACACTTGGCTGCTATTTTTAGCAAGTCATGCAGTGTGTTGGTAAAAGTAAGAGAGAAGCACCAGACTAAATGCTTTACAATATTTATTCTTCTCCTTCTGTTCTCAGATTTTTGTTTCATTCATGGGTGGGTTCCGTTATCTATGCTTGTATCCCTGGCTCCTCCTTTGTTTTGAGCATCGCCTTGTAATTTGTGTTATACCCATCACATTTTGATGACCCCTAACTCTTATCTTAACGTCAAAACCGATGAATGATGCAAACATATTTAGGAAGTCAGTAAGGTCGGAAATCAATACTCTGCAAACCAGCCATAAACTGTGGCCTGTGGGACTTCCTGGATGGCATGTTTAACAAAAAATTACCTTGGATATTTTGTAGTGCCGCCTGGTTGCCTATGTCTGGTGTAGACAGTGATTACACAAAAGATACAATGCAGCCTTTGGCAGATTGTCAGAGAATCAGGTCCTCAGATGTGAATGTGGTACCATTCACATCTGAGTACCCCTGAAACGAAGCCCATGAAATGCTCAGAGACTTTACCAGATAATCTAAAAAATAGTTACCTTGGTCAGGGCTCCTCAGACTGGGCTGCATGAGAAAAAAGACACCTTGAAATAAGTGTCTATTTAGATTTGGATTTCCTTGTGTTCAGTCCACTGCAGGATGAGGGCCTTGGCAGGTTCTCTCCATCAATTACAGTCTGATGTGAAGGCTGTGAATTTGAGCTTGAGATTATACTGGTTTGATGAGCCTACTGTCACACTGGCTCAATATGGCTTGGTAGAGCGATGCAATTTTTATACTCATACCCAGGAATAAAGTACTTCGGCATAATGCATCTGGGACTGCATTGTCCATTTTAACTTTTTTTTCAGACGGTAGGGTGTGATTTGAGGGAGATTTGATTGCTATCTCTTGCAAGTTGAGCGACCATGTAGAATAAACATTGGTTCACATAGAGCAGTGGTTCTCAACCATTTTTTGTCTATGGACACCTTTGATTCATATTTTATTCATGAAGGGTCCCTCATACCCATTCAATATCTCTCTTTACTCATTTACTTGTTTCAGTCATTTGACTGCAGCTATGCTGGAGCACCGCCTTTAGTCAAGTAAATCAACCCCAGGAATTAGACTTTGTAAGCCTAGTACTTATTCTATCACTCTCTTTTGCTGAACCGCTAAGTTATGGGGACATGAACACACCAGCATCGGTTGTCAAGCGATGTTGGGAGGACAAACACAGACACACAAACACACACATTTATATATACATATACACGATAGGCTTCTTTCAGTTTCCGTCTACCAAATCCACTCACAAGGCTTTGGTTGGCCCGACGCTGTAGTAGAAGACACTTGCCCAAAGTGCCACACAGTGGGACTGAACCCAGAATCGTGTGGTTGGTAAGCAAGCTACTTACCACACAGCCACTCCTACGCCTAAAACTCTAAAAACTCCTTTTGTATTTTTATGATTAGATATTACTAGGAATTGCATTAAAAAATGTTTGAATATTTTGTGTATCATAGAAATATAACCAGTTTCTTGCACATAAATTTTATCAGCAAAATCTTATGTGGACCCCTCCCCCAAGGGTCATATGGACGCCCATTGAGAACCATGGATATAGAGTAAGAAAGGTGTGGCACAAATAGTCTTCTAGTATAGTATAGCTCTGGGTTGACCAGTGCTTTGTGAGTGAATAAGTGTGTTGCACATAAATGTGTGTGTGTATATATTTGTGTTTATATCCCCACAGCTCAGTGACTGGTGTTGGTTTGTTTACGTATCCCTAATTTAGCAGTTCAGCAAAAGAGACCAATAGAATAAGGTCCAGACTTCATAAAATAAATAAAAGAATGTAAAAGCCAAAATTCTGTCAATGGGTTTGATGTTATTCTTTTTTATCATTCTTAGAATTGATAAAATAAGTACAATTTTACGGTGGCACGTAAAAAGCACCATCCGATTGTGGTTGTTGCCAGCCTCACCTGGTCTCCGTGCCGGTTGCATGTTAAAAGCACCATCCAATTGTGGCCGTTTCCCAGCCTTGCCTGGCACCTGTGCCGGTGGCACGTAAAAAGCACCCGCTACACTCACGGAGTGGTTGGCGTTAAGAAGGGCATCCAGCTGTAGAAACACTGCCAGATCAGACTGGGCCTGGTGCAGCCTTCGGGCTTCCCAGACCCCAGTTGAACCGTCCAACCCATGCTAGCATGGAAAGCGGACGTTAAACAATGATGATGATGATGAATTATTATACTGGAGTTGGTTTATTCAATCAATTACTATACATCTCATTTTCAATGATTGGATCTGTAAGGATGCATATGTTTTGTCTTCAAACTATGGTGCGGGGAGCTAATAGGGTTAGTTATTGCTTGTTTCCAGATCCTGGTATGTTGCGATTTTGTGCAACAAATCATTTCCCATGTAAATATTGCCATTTGTTTAATGGCAATATTTTCAGAAAAGCTAATTGGTATTTATTCATTCTTAATACATTCTGGTAGATTTCATCATCATCATCGTTTAGTGTCCGCTTTCCATGCTGGCATGGGTTGGACGGTTCAACTGGGATCCAGGAAGCCAGAAGGCTGCACCAGGCCCAGTATGATCTGGCAATGTTTCTACAGCTGGATGCCCTTCCTAACACCAACCACTCCGTGAGTGTATTGGGTGCTTTTACATGCCAGATGAGGCTGGCAAACGGCCACGATCGGATGGTGCTTTTTATGTGCCACCGGCATGGGGGGCCAGGCGAGGCTGGCAATGACCACAATTGGATGGTGCTTCTGATTGCTGTTGTTTTTCATCATCAGAGAACATCTCTTTTTAGATGACCCATTCTGCTGGGTTGGCCATGTGATTTGGATGCTAGGTGACCAGCTCCCAAAGGTGATCCTCTTCAGTGAAGTCGAAACTGGAAGTAGGCCTTATAGATGTCCAAAATTTCATTTTCACAATCATCTCAAGAAGTCTCTCATTTTATCTAGTGTCCCTCTGAATCAGTTGGAACCCTTGGCTATTAATCAGAAGGCATGGAAGTCTGCGTGTGATGCTGGAGTAAGAGCACTTTGAAACTGAACACCTGCATGAAGAGAGTAGTAGTTGTTGTCATTAACCCCCTGCAGCTGTTGTTCAGGGTCACCTTCAGTCTCCTCAGTGCCACAGGATCTACCTATGTTATATTGGTCTTGTCAGCCATGTCTGCTCTCATGAGAAACAGTGTGCTGGGGGTATCAACTTTGATGGGTTGTCATAAGCAAGTAAGCAGTCATAAACATACTTGACTCACCAGTGTAAGAGGACTTTGAGACACCAGTGTTTTGACCTTATTGTGTCTCCTCAGTCAAAGCTATCTCGCTGGACTGATGAATTGTAACAAAAATACAGGCTCTTTTGTATAGAAACCAGCAAATAAATTATTCCCTATTGTCTGCCAAACTGATAATAATTCATCGGGTGAATGCAGAAACAGCAAGAATCCAAGCAATAACCTACCTAGTCACTCTCAATACTTTCTGGCAGGTTCACACTTGAATACCTGTTCACTGTTGTTTATCATCATCGGAGAGCATCTCCTCCTTTTAGACAGCATCTGTTCATGAATGATCGTTATGCTTATTCCTCACAGTTTTGTAAACTGAGGGTGAGAAGTTAGGTACTTTGCACAAACCATCTGCTGCAGATATCCAGGTTCATGCGGTTATTGTCCAGTGCATTTATTGATTTGGCATCATATCTTAAATCTAAGTTGTGCAGTTGTTAACTAAGTTTTTCTTATCTTGGAGGTGTTTTTTGTTGTTGCTGTTGTGGTAGTGGTGTGTTTCTCGATGGGTGGTGGTGGTGGGGGGGAATGTGTCACTATAGATATCTACCGGTCCTCTTGTTACTGCACTTAATCCTGCTTGTTGTAATCCATCTGGACGTTTGAGGGATAAGTACTAAGATCTTAATGGAATGTTCAGCTGACATAGACAGGTATCGTATCTAGGTGGGGATTCACCTCACATTTATGTAATGTTGCTGAATTTGGAGTTAAGCACCTCCTCCTCCCCTTCATCCTCCTCATCTTCATCCTCCTCATCTTCATCCTCTTCTTCTTCTTCCTCCTCATCTTCATCCTCTTCTTCTTCCTCCTCATCTTCATTCTCCTCTTCCTCCTCATCTTCCTCCTCCTCTTCCTCCTCCTCTTCATCCCCCTCATCTTCATCCTCTTCATCTTCCTCCCCTCCTCTTCATCTTCCTCCCCTCCACTTCATTTTCCCCTCTTCATCTTTTTCGTCATCCTCCTCTTCCTCCCCTCCTGTTCCCTCCTCCTCCCCTCCTCCTCCCCTCCCCCTCCTTTAATGTCCATTTTCCATGCTACTGGCATGGGTTGGACAAGTTGAGCAGAGCAGGCAAGCCGGAGAGCTGCACCAGGTTCCAGTCAGATTTGGCTTGGTTTCCACAGCTGGATGCCCTTCCTAATGCCAACCTCTTTACAGTGTGTGCTAAGTGCCTTTAACACGGCACTGGCATGAGTGCTTTTATGTGGCACCGGCACAGGACTCTTGCTAGCATATTCTCTTCACCAGGGGGGAACGGCTTTAAGACTATTGCTGTGGAGAATGGGTCTTCTTGACTACAGCAAGGCATCAGGTATCTCAGTCCTTTGTCATCTCATCTGAAAGGTTCTGCATCCTAAGGTTGTCCTTCAGCACATTGTCATTTATGTTTTCAATTAGTTTGTTATCATTCGGGAAGTAGGGAAGGAAACTCTTCAGTATAACATGGAAGCTCAGTTTTTTAAATCCTTCATTTTTTCCTTTTTTCTTTTTCTTTCTCTTAGGCTAAACATGAAAGGTCTTGAAAGTCCTGTGAAGAAACGTGCTCGCTTGTCATTAAAAAGACGGGAGCCAGCGTCCGAGAAGATATCTCCACCATTACTGACGAACTTGAGCGGTGGCAAATGCAAAGCTTCTGTTGATTCCACCAATTGTCCTGCCGCCTCAGCTACGCAGTCTGACGGCATCGACAATGTTGTTACTACAAGCACTGCCCATGCCGTGGCTTCAATGGTCACGTCACTGCCTCGGAACTCATCGATGACCAACGCATCCGAAGCAGAGAATTCTTGGTAAGTTCTTTTAAAAAGAGAATTATTCATTTTGTGAAATTATTATTTTTTAAAACCATATCTTTATATATAAAAGTGAAGTTGTGTGTCTGTCTACTCCGATTTAGATTCCTAACTACTCCCACATTTTGCGATGCAGTTTAACCAATAGTCGTGATTCATATCGAGCCCTTCTGGGTATTAGCGTGCGTCTACGATGAGTCTACGATTTAAAAAAAAATTTACCATCATTTTTTTCCATTTTAATGCATTTTTTCGTTATTATATAAGGGAAGTAACTCTCTAAAAATGTCTACGATGAGTCAACGATTTAAAAAAAATTTACCATAATTTTTTCCCCATTTTTAATTCATTTTTTTGCTATTTTTTGGCTATAACTCTCTAAAAATGCTTTATAGTTATTTCCCTTACAAACCCGAGCAACGCTGGGTGATACTGCTAGTTTTTTTATGAAATTTTCAGCTTTTACCCATAATGTTGGTTAAATCATCTATGAGGCCTACTTCCAGTTTCGACTTCACTGAAGAGGATCACCTTTGGGAGCTGGTCACCCAGCATCCAAATCACATGGCCAACCCAGCAGAATTTAATGTTGGTTAAATCATTAATGTTAGCCTCCTTGCTGAAGGGCTGCTATAGATATTTAATTCTGTATGATTCAGTTCACAGTCTACTCAGCTGTAGACGGGTACCATTCAGATGTACAGCTCACCATTGTAAATGATTGTAGGCCATAGTATTATTGTGGAGGCACATAGCTCAGTGGTTAGGAATCCTAAGATTGTGGTTTTGATTTCTGGATCGGGCAGCACATTGTGTTCTTGAGCAAAACACTTTATTTCACATTGCTTCAGTCCATTCAACTGGCAAAAATAGGTAATCTTGCAATGGACTGTTGCCCCGTCCAGTAAGGAAATGTATGTTCCATGAAAACCAGGAAACCAGCCCTATGAGTCTGTATGACTCAGGAAAGTCCTTTATCCTTATCCTTCATAGCATTATTGATGTTTGTTCCATTAGCAAACAGTACTGGGCTCAGGTTTTCTCAAAGGCAAAGCCTGCAGTTGATACATATTTTTATCTAGCATGGAGAAAGATGTTCTGTGTGAAAACCATGACAATCTACAGCAGATTTTACTATACATAATTGCTCTGAAGAGGCAGATAATTTAGATAAGTGGCTGGTGGAAAAGCTTGCTCACATTGGGTTCAATGAACAGAGAATACCCCTGACTCCATTTAATCTACCTTAATACTTCAGGCTTCACCATATCTCCACCACATCCCCAATAATATTCCAGATTCACTCACAGTCCTGCAGTCCCTATCCCATTGGTACCAAAGAGTCCATTACTGTATCATCAATATTTTGTTCCTCAGGTCCCACCAAAACTCATCAATACACCAGACCATACTATATCTTAATCAATACTCCAAACCACCCACACAACTCCATCAGCACACTAAACCTCCTTATAGCTGTATCAATAGTTCACCAGCACTTCAGAATACATCACAGCCCCATCAGTACCCCAGATGTTAATATAATCCCATAAATACATCAGACCCCATTTAATCCCATCAATACTAATGTGTAAAAAAAACACCCAGAAAAAACAATAAAAGCAATTCAGTTGTTTTTTTCAACTGTTCAATGAATATTAATCCTCTCCTCCTTCTCTCTAGCTAGTAAGTAGCTGATTAAATATTTTCATTTTTAATTATGAGTCGTTGAGGGGAATTTTAATCTAAATTTTAGGCATATTTTGTTACTAATTTTTTTTTGAATTTACACTGGTTTAAAAAAAATGTTTTTTTTTACAAGCTAGCAAAATAGGAGAGTTTCTGAAAATTTGAACATTTATGCTCAAGATTTGTTTTGAGACCAGAAGCTAAATGGATAATGCATTGAGCTATCAGCTTTAAGTTTTTGTTTAACCCTTTGGTGTTTAAGCCGGCCATATCCTGCCCAAATATCCTACATGTTTTACACTCAAACCGGCCATATCTGGCCCCACACACCTAACCTACATTGGCATTCTAAGAATAAACTATCACACCATTGAAACTTCAAAGCCGTAAGATAATGTATGATTAATTCAAAACAATTTGAGGGGAAAAAGTATTGCATTTAACAGAGTAACTTGAACACTAAAGGGTTAAAGATGTCCCTTAATCTTTCTGTTCCGCATGCCTTTACACATGCCTACCAATCACTACCTCCCTCTATCACACTTCCGAGGCAGACGTTGTTGATAATGGAGGCAACCCTTTCTCGCTACTCACTGTTAGTCATCTGCTTTAAATCAAGCTGGAAAGAAAAAAACAAAAAAAGAAACTGAATGAAAGTGTTATCTTAGGTGTTTATGCTGATGTTTAGCCTCAGTCTTCATCGAGTCTACTGCTCTGATCATCTCATTTTCCTGTATTGCAGGACTACTTTGCACTGAGAGCATTTGGATCTTTTCGGTTTGAACGGCAGTGTTTTTCTAGCGGTGTCATATGAAATTGTCACCCATAATTATGACCCTAGTATCGATCTATTGCATTTCAATCTGTTTTAGAGTTAGGGTTGGTTAGGGGTGGGGGGGAAGGGTATCTTTTCTTCTTCACAAATGTAAATAAACCCAATCTGTTTCTTAAACGAGGGAAATATTCATACGGCACAGTATGTTTTTTTTACCTCAATAGACGTCATTGATTGGTTGAAATTGCAGAAATTGAAGAAAAAAAACAACAAATATCTTACAAACTATAGAATTTTCTCAATAAAGCCAAGAGAAAAAGATGTTTTATAAACACATTCTACCAGTATACGAAGTTTAAAAGTGTTTAGTTACGTGGAAATTATTTTTAAAAACTGCCGGTCAAACCGAAAAGATCCGAGCATTTTATTTGGGTGCTTGCACTAAAGTGTTTTGTCTTCTCCCTAGTAACACTGAAGAGTTCTCTCTACCGTAAATTGTCAAAAAAACATTCGAGTGAGGTCGTTGCCAGTGCTGCTGGACTGGCTCCTGTGCAGGTGGCATGTAAAAAACACCATTTGAGCGTGGCCGTTGCCAGTACCACCTGACTGGCCCTCGTGCCGGTGGCACGTAAAAGCACCCACTATACTCTCGGAGTAGTTGGCGTTAAGAAGGGCTTCCAGCTGTAGAAACCTTGTACAGCCATCTGATTCGCCAGTCCTCAGTCAAATCGTCCAACCCATGCTAGCATGGAAAGCGGACGTTAAACAATGATGATGATGTGTCATTTTATTTACCAGCACCAGTACCAGAGAGGTTGTCTTGCTCTGGCAAGTGTTAAACGTTTACCTCTGTTAGCTAAGTAATCTTGGTTTCTCTCCTGTCAGACCCTTGAACAGTTGAAACTGAGATGATTAAGTAGATAATACAGGGAGCTAGGTGCACAGGGGTTTATGTTTCAATAAGTGACTCTCTATTACTTAGGTTTGATATCTTGGGAAGGAAAGATAAGTGGACCCTGTCAGTTCTGTTTTTATCCTAAACTGCCAAAAAAGGTTTTTTTAAGCCTAATTTTACAATATCCAAATTATCATCATCATCATTTAACATCTGTTTTCCATGGTGGCATGGGTTAGATGGTTTGACCGGAACTGGTAAGTTGGAGAGCTGTGTCGAGCTCCATTCTGTTTTGGCTTGATGCCCTTCCTAATGCCAACCACTTCACAGAGCGCCTCTAACGTGTCACCAGCACAGGTGCCTTTTATATGTCACTGGCATAAACGTTCCATCATCATCATAGTCCGTTGTCCATGCTGGCATGAGTTGGATGCTCTGACTAGAGTTTGGAAGCTGGGGAGCTGCACTGGACTCCAGTCATGATTTCTACAGCTGGATACCCTTCCTAACACCAACCACTTTGCAATGTTCTGGGTGCTTTTATATGGCACTGCATGGGCTCTTTTATATGGAGCCGCATGGGCACTCTACATGGCTCTGCCACGAGTGCTTTACACCATCAGAGGGTCACTGTGGAGTACAGGTTTTCTTGAGTATGCAGGGTGCCAGGCATCTCTGTCCTTTGTCATCTCGCCTGAAAGGTTCAGCTTCCTGAGGTTGTTGTTCAGCACTTCATGCCATGTCTTCCTGGGTCTTCCACTTCCACACCTTCCTCCTACTTTGAGAGATGCATTTATTTCTTCATGAAGTAAATAGCTAGTATCTAGACTTTGCAGAATCTGTCTATTTAAGTTAAAAGAAGGAAACAAATGCTTAAATAGGAATGAATTTATGAAGAATACTAAACAAATGTTTTGTTTGTTTGTTTGTTTGTTTGTTGTTGTTATATGGTAAATGTGTAGAAATATGGTGTGTCTGTTGCAGGGAACCAAGTAGGAGTAAAGTGAATTCTACTGCAGATGTTGGTAACGATGTCATCAGCATCAACTCTGATGATGTCTATGAGTCAATGCCCATAGTGGCAGCACTGGAGAATTTAGGTGAGTGCCAGAGGTGCTGTTTTTCTTTCTTTCAAACAATTACATGTATATGTCACGTGATCATGTGATCGACCAGACTGTTGGATGTTGTTATACATTGCTGGTCACAATGCGCTTTGCATCGTTTTTAGCTTTTTTGAATGGATGCCACCCTGCTGGTTGGGTGAGCAGCCCAATGTTCCCCATGATCGGAAGGTTTGTCTATTGCAGGGTTGCTCATTTATAGTTGGGTGGACTGGAGCAATGTGAAATGAAGTGTTTTGCTCAAGAACAACACACAGCTAGTCTGGGAATCGAAACCACAATCCCATGCTTGTGAGTGCAACAAGCCTATCTACTAGGCCACTTACACACTTTACTTATTTCTCTACTACCCGCAAGGGGCTACACACAGAGGGGACAAACAAGGACAAACGGAGTAAGTCGATTATATCGACCCCAGTGTGTAGCTGGTACTTATTTAATCGACCCCGAAAAGATGAAAGGCAAAGTCGACCTCGGTGGAATTTGAACTCAGAACGTAGCGGCAGACGAAATACTGCTAAATGTTTCATTCGATGTGCTAACGTTTCTGCCAGCTCGCCGCCTTAAATACACACTTTACTGTACTCTCATATTATATACACACCTGCATGTCCTGTATTGTAAACACATGCACACACACACACACACACACACACACACACCACACACACACACACACTCTCTCTCTCTCTCTCTCTCTCTCTCTCACACACACACATACTCACTCTCTCACACACATATGTACACTTGTCACTTGTACATGGTTGCTCAATCACCCACACTTGTAGCCACATTCTTATACCCAAACGGTTTTACACAAATCCTGCCAAGATAATTTTTACCTTTCATCCTTTCAGAGTTGATAAAATAAAGTAAGGACTTAAGACTGGCAGAATTACTGGATAGGATGCTTTGCTGTGATTGTTGGCTCAGCATCATGGGCTCAAATTCCACTGTGGCTTACCTGAGTGATAAACACATTCTGTCACTTGGTTTAACACCAACACCAAGCCCTTGGATACCTCAGTATTTGAGCCAAGATTTTGGTCAAAGATATCTTCTTCCATCCTACTCACCAGTCTTGGAACCCCTCAAAAGGGTTACGGTCCTACCTTTTTTCCCCGAATAAGTAATAACCTCACTTGCCCCGCACCCAAATGCACACACTGTCTTAATTGTGCGCGTACTCACTTGGTCATCACGCATATTTATACATGGATACAGATGCACGTGCACAGTGTGTCAGTCTTTTGCATAAATCTTCTAATTCTGTTGGAATATACCCATTTTTTTTGTTTTTAGATAATACATGCTTCCTGAACAGCGTGCTGCAGATTTTGAGATACACACCTTGCTTTGTTGATGGACTCAATGAGTTGTGCTACAAAGTAGCGAAACACACCAGATCTTTTGCTGATTCATCTGTAAGTATTTTCATTCTTTATTTTACAGAGAGATTATCGATATTTAATTCTTTTTGCTTTTTTTCATAGATCTAGTGTGTTTCGCTACTTTGGTAGACGGAAACTGAAAAAAAAGCCTGTCGTATATATGTATATATGTATATATATATATGTGTGTGTGTGTATATTTGTGTGTCTGTGTTTGTCCCGCCAACATCGCTTGACAACCGATGCTGGTGTGTTTATGTCCCCGTAACTTAGCGGTCGGCAAAAAGAGACCAATAGAATAAGTACTAGGCTTACAAAGAATAAGTCCTGGGGTCGACTTGCTCATCTAAAGGCGGTGCTCCAGTATGGCCACAGTCAAATGACTGAAACAAATAAAAAAAAAAAAGAAAAGAAAAACAAAGATCTCTTAGACAGCAAAGAAAGGCAGTGCATGTTACTTCTTTTTTAGTGTTACTGAGACTTGTAGGATGGAGGGTGAAAAGTATCTTTAAACTAGGGATCTGGACTGAATACTTGCAATAAAACAAACTTATCAAGGGCACCCAACACCCCTGTTGGTGGTGGCAAGCTGGCAGAACCGTTAGCACGCCGGGCGAAATGCTTTGCGGTATTTCGGCTGCCGTTACGTTGTGAGTTCAAATTCCGCCGAGGTCGACTTTGCCTTTCATCCTTTCGGGGTCGATAAATTAAGTACCAGTTACGCACTGGGGTCGATGTAATCGACTTAATCCGTTTGTCTGTCCTTGCTTGTCCCCTCTGTGTTTAGCCCCTTGTGGGTAGTAAAGAAATAGGTAGTGTTAAATCAGGCAGTGGATTAAGTCTACCTTCCAGGTAGGCCACAATCATCATCATCATCATCATCAGTGAGATTCTGTTTTCCATGCTGGTACGGGTTGGATGGTTTGATGGGAGCTGGTAAGCTGGAGGGCTGCACCAGGCCCCAGTCATCTGTTCTGGCATGGTCTCTACGACAGGATGCCCTTTCTAATACCAACCACTTTACAGTGTGTACTGGGTACACTTTACAGTGTATGGGTACTTTTCATGGCATGGGTACTTTTCATGGCATGGGTACTTTTCATGGCATGGGTACTTTTCATGGCATGGGTACTTTTCATGGCATGGGTACTTTTCATGTGGTGCCAGCACAGGTGGTTTTGACATGGTACTGGCATGGGTGCTTCTTATATGGTACCATACACACATAAACGATGGGCTTTTTCCAGTTTTCCGTTTACCAAATTCACTTACAAGACTTATACATGGTGCTGCATAGTGAGACTGAACCTGAGACCACATAGTTGGGAAGCAAGCTTCTTAACCATACAGCCTTGCCCATGTCTCTTCTGTTTTCAGATTCTTGTAATTATGTGTAATTCTTCATTATATTTGTTTTCATGTGTTTGGTTATTTCTTGTAATTCTGTCATGTTATTTTATTCTAGAAATCTGGTTTGTTTGTGTTTTTCTTTTCTATAAAACTGTAATTCCATAATTCTACTCATTGAGTTTTCATATTGATGTACTTATTTTTTTTTTGTTTTGAAAGGTTGAGAGTGAATCCTCACGTGTTTGGGAACTGGCTTTATCTATTTCTGAGGTATGTTACCCTTGTTGCTATTTTGGTTAGTATTAAAGAAGTGTGTAATATTTATGTGTGTGTGTGTGTGTGTGTGTGTGTGAATTGAGAAATTACTGTTACACAGTTAGCATGTCACGAAAAGGATAATAATTATTATGGTGGAGGCACAATGGCCCAGTGGTTAGGGCAGCGGACTCGCGGTCATAGGATCGCGGTTTCGATTCCCAGACCGAGCGTTGTGAGTGTTTATTGAGCGAAAACACCTAAAGCACCACGAGGCTCCGGCAGGAGATGGTGGTGATCCCTGCTGTACTCTTTCACCACAACTTTCTCTCACTCTTACTTCCTGTTTCTGTTGTACCTGTATTTCAAAGGGCCAGCCTTGTCACTCTCTGTGTCACACTGAATATCCCCGAGAACTACGTTAAGGGTACATGTGTCTGTGGAGTGCTCAGCCACTTACACGTTAATATCACGAGCAGGCTGTTCCGTTGATTCTGATCAACCGGAACCCTCGTCGTCGTAACCGACGGAGTGCTTCCATCCAATAATTATTATCCATCAGAGGTTGATTGAAATAAAGTATCAGTCATGTACTGGGGTTGATTTAGTCAACTAACTCTTTCCCTCTGAATTTCAGACCTTGTGCATCTATGTCAGAAACAACTATTATATTATAATAATTGTTTTATAATATTATAATCATGTTGGCATTATGCTATGCTTGAGAAGAAGGCCTACCAAGCCAAGTGAAACTGCTGTTGTGGCAGATACCAGTGTCAGCAGACGGCAAGCTGGCAGAAACGTTAGCACTCCGGGCGAAATACTTAGCAGTATTTCGTCTGCCATTACGTTCTGAGTTCAAATTCCGCCGAGGTCGACTTTGCTTTTCATCCCTTCTGGGTTGATAAATTAAGTACCAGTTATGCACTGGGGATCGATGTAATCGACTTAATCCCTTTATCTGTCCTTGTTTGTCCCCTCTATTTTTAGCCCCTTGTGGGCAATAAAGAAATAAGATACTAGTGTCATGTAAATGGCACCTGTGTTGGTGGCATGTTAAAGCACCCATTACACTCTCGGAGTGGTTGGCATTAAGAAAGGCATCCAGCCATAGAACCCATACCAAAACAGACTGGAGTCTGGTGCAGCCTTCGAGCTTGCAAGCCCTGGTCAGACCGTCCAACCCAGCCAGCATGTACAGTGGATGTTAAATGATGTTGATGATGATAATATATGTTATATGTAGAGTTCAGTCAAATGTGTTGTGTGTTGTATAATATAGTTATTACGGCGGCAAGCCAAAAAGTACTAAGGAGGCAAGCTGGCAGAAACGTTAGATCGCCGGGCGAAATGCTTAGCGGTATTTCGTCTCTCGTTACGTTCTGAGTTCAAATTCCGCTGAGGTCAACTTTGCCTTTCATCCTTTCGGGGTCGATAAATAAAGTACCAGTTTCGCACTGGTGGCGATATAATCGACTCAATCCCTTCGTCTGTCCTTGTTTGTCCCCTCTCTGTTTAGCCCCTTGTGGGCAGTAAAGAAATATATAATATAGTTATCACTTCTGGCTTCCCTTTCATTTAGGTTTTCAAACAGATGAGTGCACTAGAACGAAAGATGCAAGGTTTGTCAAGTGTAACATCTGCAAACATAGCCCTTAAACCTGACAGGGTACAGAATGTTGTTCGGTAAGTGTTTTGTTCCTTAATCATAGGTCTTTGAATCTGTGTTGTTCAGCAATTGGTTTATTTAAATGTAAAAAATGTAAAAAAAAAAACTTTAAGCCTGTCTGGTTACGGAAAATGGTTTGGCAAGTGAAACTTACAAACCTGATATTGTGTAATTTGTCATTCAGTAAATGAAATTCAACGAACACAGGACTTCAGCTTTTTGGAGACCAAATCTGTTAATGCTTCAACACTGAAGAAGATGGAACCATTTTTTCTGAGAATAAAAAACCCCCCAAAACAAACAAACAAACAAAAAAACATTTAATTACATACCTTTATATTCTAAGTTAAAATCCCACCAAGTTCAACTTCGGCTTTTATGATGACGACAATGTTATCTTCATCATCATCATCCACTGTGTCTGTTTTGGCATGGTTTTTGTGGCTGGATACCCTTCCTAATGCCAACCACCTTACAGGGTGGATCAAGTGTTTTTATGTGACACCAGTATCAGAAAGGTCTGTTTTGGTATGGTTTCACCTAAAAAAAAATTTATGTTTCTGTTTCTATATTATAAATCAAAATCGATCAACATCAATGGAAATTGTAGCTGTGATACCAGTGCCGGTGGCACATAAAGAGAACCATCCAAACGTGGCCGTTGCCAGCGCCGCCCCGACTGGCCTCTGTGCCGGTGGCACATAAAAAGCACCATCTGATCGTGGCCTTTGCCAGCCTCGCCTGGCCTCCGTGCTGGTGGCACGTAAAAAGCACCATCCGATCGTGGCCGTTTGCCAGCCTCGCCTGGCACCTGTGCAGGTGGCACGTAAAAAGCACCCACTACACTCATGGAGTGGTTGGCGTTAGGAAGGGCATCCAGCCGTAGAAACATTGCCAGATCAGACTGGGCCTGGTGCAGCCTTCTGGCTTCCCAGACCCCAGTTGAACCGTCCAACCCATGCCAACATGGAAAGCGGACACTAAACGATGATGATGATGATGATGATGATGATGATGAATATTTGATTTCTATAATATAGAAACAGAACCGAAACTATATACATTCTTTAAGAGATCAGATCTTTCGAAAATGGTTAACCTGTATTTACCATATTGCATCTTAGTGTAGGCATTTGTGGTTTTATATTCATAACTTTCTTGTTAAACTTCTTTAGTCTAGGGGAGTGGGGCCAGCCTAATTTTTTCCAGCCCCATTCCCCCAACTAATTATGTAGTTGTGTAGACCCAGGTCTCAATCCAACAGACTGTTCATGTTAATGTAATTGATAATCATTGCAATATCTGCATGTTGATGTCTGTAGAAAATGTAGGAGTGGCTGTGTGTAAAGTAGCTTGTTTACCAACCACATGGTTCCGGGTTCATTCCCACTGTGTGGCACCTTGGGCAAGTGTCTTCTACTATAGCCTCAGGCCGACCAAAGCTTTGTGAGTGGATTTGGTAGATGGAAACTGAAAGAAACCTGTCATATATATGTATATATAGATGCATGTGTGTGTTTATGTGTTTGTCCCCCCAACATCGCTTGACAACTGATAGTGGTGTGTTAAGAGACCGATAGAATAAGTACAAGGTATACAAAGAATAAGTTCTGTGGTCGATTTGCTCGACTAAGGGCGGTGCTCCAGCATGGCCACAATGAAATGACTGAAACAAGTAAAAGAGTAAAGAGACGGTTGCATTTCTAGGCATAAAAGTTGGAGCAAAGTTGTTGTTGAGCCCCATTTCAATCTTGATTGAGCAGACTTATGATCTTAGGCATAGCAGGTGTGACCCGGTGTCACGTATAATGCACCTGTGCCGGTGTCATGTAAAGGCACCCAGCACACTCTGTAAAGTGGTTGGCATTATTAGGAAGGGCATCAACTGTAGAAACGATGCCAAAACAGACAATTGGAGCCTGAACAGCTCTCTGGCTGGCTAGCTCCTGTCAAGCCATCTGACCTGTGCCAGCATGGAGAATGGATATTAAACGATGACAAGAATGAGGGCCATCTGACAACATACTGTAAATCCTCGAGTATAACCCTCATTTTTTTTCCCAAAATTTAAAGGTCAAAATCGAAATTGAACCAATCCTATGACTGGCACCCGGCAGATGCCAGGACCCCTGGACTGGTGGTACATAAAAAGCACTATCTGAATTGTGGCCGTTGCCAGCGCCGCCTCGACTGGCTTCCGTGCCGGTGGCACGTAAATGCACCAATCTTACCGTGGCCGATGCCAGCCTCGCCTGGCACCTGTGCAGGTGGCATGTAAAAAGCACCCACTACACTCACGGAGTGGTTGGCATTAGGAAGGGCATCCAGCTGTAGAAACATTGCCAGATAAGACTGGAGCCTGGTGCAGCCTTCTGGCTTCCCAGATCCCCGGTCGAACTGTCCAGCCCATGCTAGCATGGAGAACGGACGTTAAACGATGAAAATCCCTAGTGCGTACTATATACGTGGTTAAAAATGAAAAATATTTTCTAAGCAATGTCCAAGTCTCTATTTGCTGTTCAGCAATGTTTATTCAGATGCATTTTGTGATGTTGGGTGCGAAAATACCTTAAGCTAAGCCTGAAAGCAATGAAGTCATAAAAGAATCATCCATAACTTGCAGTAAGCAGCGTTTATTAAACGTTATTACTGTTATTTCTTTATTTTCTGCAAACAAAATGCACAAAAAAGCTACACGTTTGCATTATGTTATATATACAATAATAATAAAGGACATTACCGTATACATTTTTACAAACCAAGGATGTTATATAGACCTCCTTGACTCAAGTTAGAGAAGGGGTGCGTATTATACACAAAGTTTAGGTGTTTCAGAGATACAGCCCCCTAAAAACCCCCTGCGTATTATACTCAAGGATGGACTATACTCGAGGATTTACGGTATTGTAATATGTCCATTTCATATTTAGAATTTTAGAGTGAGATTTGTGGGAGATTGCTGCTATTTCTAGCAGTCGGAGCATTTATTTAGGGTAGTGGTTCCCAATCTTTTCACAGCCAAGGACTTTTTTACTTAACTGAATTTTCTTGCTGATATTGAGGTTTTGAAAGGTCTGCCTACTCAGCAAACTGATTTTATTAACTAACAAATAAATTGTTTTCCTTGTTTCATTTCTCAACTGAAAGATATATGTAACAGAATAGTTACATGTAGCTGCTTCTCCTTCTTCTTCTTATTATTATTATTGAGCTGGCAGAAACGTTAGCACGCCGGGTGAAATGCTTAGCGGTATTTTGTCTGCCGTTACGTTCTGTGTTCAAATTCCGCCAAGGTCGACTTCGCTTTTCCTCCTTTCGGGGTCGATTAAATAAGTACCAGTTATGCACTGGGGTCAATGTAACTGATTTAATCCCTTTGTCCTTGTTTAGCCCCTTGTGTGTAGTAACGAAATAGGTATTTCATCTGCCGTTACGTTCTGAGTTCAAATTCCACCAAGGTCGACTTTGCTTTTCATCCTTTCGGGGTCGATAATATAAAGTACCAGTCACGCACTGGGGTCAATATAATCGACTTAATCCGTTTGTTTGTCCTCTCTGTGTTTAGCCCCTTGTGGGTAGTAAAGAAATAGGTATTTCGTCTGCCGCTACGTTCTGAGTTCAAATTCCGCCGAGGTCGACTTTGCCTTTCATCCTTTCGGGGTTGATAAATTAAGTACCAGTTACGCATTGGGATGGATGTAATCGACTTAATCTGTTTGTCTGTCCTTGTTTGTTTCCTCTGTGTGTAGCCCCTTGTGGGCAGTAAAGAAATAGGTACAGGTGTAAAGCTGCCTTTTCAAGTCGTGCTGACTCATAAGGGCTGGTTCGCTGGTTTCCGTGGTGTTTAAATTCCCTACCTGTATGGGATACTTGTCTGGCACAAGGTTACTCCCAGCTAAGTGGACTGGATCAGTGTGAAATGAAGTGTTTTGCTTAAGAACACAATGTGTTGCTTGGTCCAGTAATCGAAACCACAATTATGGGTTCAAACCGAGCCATAGTTATTTTTTCCCTTTTCATCAGACCTTTGAAAGCGATGCTCCTGCATCGCCGCTTCTTTTAATAACTTGAACAATAATAGAATAATAATACTTATATATTGCTATGGAATGGTAAGAATTTTTCTTATTTCCCTTGGAACAAGAATATTTGTTGCCCTCCAATTTTTTTATTCTCCGGCCAGCAAATTTATATTTATATAAACAATTCGTTTATGTAAGGGAGGTAAGTGGCCAGCTCTCGTTACAAGTATTACACATGGTTTCCCTTACTCGTCAACAGTCCAGATAGAGTTGTCTTTCTTTCTTCGAGGTTAAAAAAAAAAAACAGAATCCAATAAAATTGGTTGTGATTTTTGCTGACAAAACATTTTAAAGTTTTCGATTTTTTTATCGTTTTTTTTCCGTCTAATATTTTACTTTTTAATTGTATTAATTTTTTAATAATTGTATTAATTTCTATTTTAACCCTTTAATTTTAATTTGTTTATTTATTTAATTTATTTTTTTGTTTTTTATCTTGTATCTATTATTTTTTTGTTTTTTATTAATTTTTTTATTTTTACATCTTCTACCCTTCCCACTTTTACTCCTTTTTTATTGATCTTATTTATTTTATTTTATTTCATTATACATGCACACATATGCACGTGCACACACATGGAGGCACATATACCTCTTACACACAACACACACAGAAACGTACATACATCTCCACATACACAACCCCATGCACATATATGCATACACAAAACACATACATGCGCATATGTGCACACACACACACATACCTAACACAACCCCACGCACACATGCACACGCACGCACATACACGCAAAGAACGCACATATACCTCCACACACAACCCCACGTAATCACACACACACACATACATGCACACATACACACACCACACATACATGAGCGCATACACACCTCCTACTCATACATACACGCACACATTTACACATACATGGTCATACACATATGCACATACATTCAAACGCACACACAGGAACGCATATATAACTCCACACACACACAGACGCATGCACACACCACACAAAACACACACACATAGCATATACGTACACGCACACATATATTTCAAACTGCCAATCAAACACCTTTCTACTGACCATTCTTCCAGGCACAAGTGGAGAGACACACAACTACACAAAAGACCACCACTCCTGTTACCTTGCTGCTGAATTCTTCCTTACAACATTGACACAAAAGTTCACTCACACATAGACATATAAACAGCCAACACCACACAAACATACACACACATACACCTCCTTCTCTTACACTCTCCTGTCTTGGAAAGAACTGTTTCTTCATCCATTCCTTTCCAGTCATTTCAAAGGCGATTTTTTTTTTCCCTCCATATTCCTTTTCTATTGCATTTTCCTATTGGATGTTCCTGAAGAAGAGCTTTGCTTGAAACATAAAACCGCCTTTCTTTTCTTCCCTGAACGTCTGCTAATACTTTACATGTACCACGCACTCGCTTTGTTTTTTTGTTTTTGTTCTTCGTTGTTTTTGGATTTACTATATATATATATATATATATATCTTTATTTATTTACTTGCAGTAAACTAAATTCAATGTTTGAAGGAAGTTCACAGCATGATGCTCAGGAATTTCTGCAGTTTATACTGTACCATTTACAGGAAGCCGAGAAGTTACTTAAGAAGGCGTCAGCCAGTGAAGCCAACAGCAGCAGCAGCAGCGGCAGTGGCAACACCAGCAGTAGTAACAGTAGAAGCAACAGCAGCAGCAATTTCAATGGTACTGCTTCACCTGTTTCTCTCTCCTCTTCAAGTGAGAACATCTCCTCTACATCTGGGACACTAAGCACTGACAACAGTGCGTTTGTAAGCAACAAGACTATGGTCAACAACAGCGAGCCATCCTGTGATGGCTTGCACTTATTACCTCCCACTGAAATAGCTTTATCTCCAAATTGCTCCATCAGCCCCGATGTCATTGTACGCAGTTATTCATTAGACGACTTGAGTTCTACTTTACACACATCTTCATCTTCATCACAGAAGACGTCTGAGTCTGCCCTCACTGACCAATGCCCTGCCGCTCATCAGTCGGACAAAACGTCTGACTTTAAAACTAATTTATTAAAACACCAATGCGTATCTTCTCTTGACGATGCTAACTCTGTTTCAGAGTTTGGGACATCTACATTAACTAAACTGCAGTCTGGTCTTGATTCCAGTAGCCACAACAGTCACACTAATGGTATTTCTTCTGTGGGAGGTACCAGGGTATTCTCTGCGGAAGACACAAAGCTTTCTTCAACAGAGGATTCAAAGTCTGCTTCTGTGGAGGATGTGAAGTCTTCCTCTGTGGTGGATAAAAAATCTACCTCTGTTAAGGACAAGAAGTGTGTCTCTGAAGAGGGTTCTAAATCAGCTTCTGTGGAAGGTGTAAAACATGTTTCTGTCGTGGATAGTAAATGTGCTTCCTTGAAGGACACAAACTGCATCTCCATGGAATACACTAACTGTACCTCAGAGGACGACACAAAATGTATCATTGTGGAGGATAAAAAGTCTACCTTCAAGAAAGACAGAGATTGCATCCTTAGCAGGGGCATAAAATTCGTCCAGGTGGACGACACTCAGGATATCTACATGGAAGACATTTCAGATAAAAAGTTAGTGCCTGTTGAAAATCCGAAGAGCAACTCTTTAGATAACATGAAGGACAGTTCTGCTCTGAAGGAGGTTACGAAGCCGACTTGTGAGACAGATGCAAGGCAAGTCAGGGGGGAGGACATGCTGTTAAAAAATAGCTCCTCCTCCTCCTCCTTCATCCTTACTCCTCCTCTTACACCTCTCTCTGCGAAATGCTTTACCATTGAAGCTGCTGTAACAAATGGGAAAATTGGTGTAAATGGGCCCCTTTCTGTCGGTCAGTATTCTTCGAAAGCCACCCACCCAACCCCTCTCCTGTCACAGTCACAGGCATCTCCCTCATCTTCAGCACCGGTGCCTCACTGCCATTCTGCCTCTGCCCCACTACCTCCCTCCACACTTTCCCCTTGTCTTTCTCCCCCGCCTCCTCTGTTGGAAAACTCCTGCCATTCACCTGGAAACTGTCCCACGATTCAGACTACCGCTTCCGTTACTGCCACCGACAACACCATAAACAGTGCCACCGCCACTACCACCACCACCTCCACCACCATCACTACCACTTCTACTAACACAAACGCTACTGACACAAACACTGCTAGCACCACCACCACCACCACCACCACCACTGCAAATGCTAACAACAACAACAACAACAGCCATACATACAGCAAAAACAACAACAAGAAAACTAAATCAAAAAACACAGTGTCGTTACACAATGGTATGAGTAAGAACCAAGTACGTCAAATCTGGAATTCTTTTGTGAAGCTGGAAAAATGTGACTTGGTGTGCAACAGTGCCCTCAGTTCTGTAAATGTCTATTACGCCATCGAGTGCCTTAATACAGGGAACTCTTTGAAAAAAAAGAAGGATTTTGTCAAACAGCTGTTTCTCGGGACCATCTTGTCAAGGACTCGCTGTCTGGAGTGTGAAAAGTCAAGTGAAAAGCCCGAGGAATTCCTTGAGGTCAGTGTTCCGTTGAAGAAAACCTCAAATCCCTTAAGGAACAGTGATGGAGAAAGCAGTGATCCCGAAAATGAAGGTATGTTTATTGGTCTTATTATGCTGAGGTAAACTTTGCCTTTTATCTTTTCAGGGCTGATAAACTAAGTACAAATTGCTGGCTTTGCACCAAAATTTGAAACTATTATCATCATTGTTATTATTATTATTATTATTATTATTATTATTATTATTATTATTATTGAGTGAGAGAGCAGTGCATGCCATCAAAGTGACACTGGGGTAAAATATAGGAAACCCAGTATATCCAGCATGTCTACCTGTCTGATAAGGGTACATCAGGCACATGCATCACGACCATGTGCGCGACATGGTGATCTCATATCAAGATAAACAGCGCATGATCTTGCAGGTGGGGCCCAGTTAGAATTTTCTTCAGGTCAAGTAGCCCCCGCCCACTCAAAAAGGTCCCCGAGTAAGGGTTGTTTAAGGATGTTGAATGAACCACCTATGTTTCCAGAGGTGAATTATTCAAACCCCAAAGAATCCTCTCAACACATGGCTATGATGCTCCCCCACTACTTCTGCTCGTGATCAGAGATGCACATATCATCACCACAAAAGACATGGTCAACTGGTTAAGGTCAAACAACTGACAAGCAAATCTGTGGTATTGAGCAGAATATTTGCTGTAGCCCATCTTTTATACCAAGACAAAACAATGTGCATGATAACACTTCCAATCAGTTAAGATCAGAAGCCATGAGAGCAATAGCCTGGTACTACATCAGGGCATTTATAATTGTTATTATTATTATCATCAAATTTTACTTCTCAGAGCTCTCGATCTTATTTGCTCCAATTAATTTTGTTAGAGCAGACAGCAGCCATGTCTCAGAGGGTCTCTTCCCACAAATTATAAGACTTGGTACTTATGTCAAACATTGTCAATCTCAAAATCTTTGCTGTCCCCAGTAGAGCAGTTTTTTGAGCATGTTCTACCCTCATGTCAGTTCCGATTTCTTTGACATATTTCTTGAACTTGGTTGTTAGTGCTGCTCTGAGTGCCCCTAGAACTACTGGGATCACAATTACTTTCTTCATTGCCCACATTCTTGCAATTTCGTCTTTTAGTAACTTGGTTTTTTTTCCACCTTTTCCAGCCCTTTGTCACCTATGCGTGCACCCCCAGGTACGGCAATATATATAATCTCAGTTTCTTTCTTCCTTTTATCTGCTACAACAATTTCCAGTCTTTTGGCATCAGTTAGTGAGTCACCTTGGGTTGTAAAGTCCCACACGATCTTATATTCGTTATTCTCAGTGACACCTGGTTTATGGTCATGCCATTTTCCATTTTCTTCCACTACCATACTTCTCACACAATCTCCAGTGAACAAACTTGTCTGCATTATCTTTGCTCCTTTCATATTCCTTTTGGGCCAGTTTGCTACACTCACAACACGTGAGATTATTTCGTTTTCGCTGCCACACATCCTACAAAGGATCTTATATACTTGGAACTTGGTGTAATTAGTCCTCAGAGCTTGTTCCTGGGTGCCGCATATCAATGCCTCAGTGCATCCTTTGAGATCACTTTTCCTTTGCTACCTCCAGGTGTTGTCTTTTCCTTTGATTTCTCAGGTATTTCTCTTTGCATTGTCTTCGTTTTCCACTTGTTTAATCTTTGTTCTTCATTTTTGTTTCTTAAACGTTTTTGGGTGCGTTCCAAAATTCCTATGAGGTCAACAACAATAATAATGTTTCATGAAGATTGATGTAACTCTTCACAATAAGAAGAGTGCGATGTGATATCCTTAAATCCTTAAAAATGTTTTAGCCCGAAGGCCGCGGCCATGCTGGGGCACCGAACCCAAAGATGGTGGAACTGCCAAAATGTTGTTCAGTTCAATAAACAAAATTTAACTTCTAAAATAAATATTGCATTTATTGTTGTATTTAGGAATGGTCATTTTGCCAGTTTAGCCAATAAAAACACATGCACAATATATTTGGTGTTATTTTGCTTCAGTGTTATTCATTTTTTACATTAATCTTAATCTTATTTCGGCCAGAGTTCTTTCGTCACACTTCTGTGACCTCATCAGTGGTCCTTTGCTTTCTTCTTTCTTATTTGTGTGTCTCTCCTTACTAACGGTCAGCCATTTTGTATATAAATAACGCTGAAGCAAATTAACACCAAATATATAGTGCGTGTGTTTTTATTGGCTAAACTGGCAAAATGACCATTCCTAAATACAACAATATCTGTTTCAACACACGATTTCACATCAAAAAATCTTGCACAACAAATAAATATTGCATTGTTTTCTTCTTATTGTAATAATAATAATAATAATAATTAATAATAATTAATAATAATAATAATTAATAATAATTAATAATAATATTAATAATAATTAATAATAATAATAATTAATAATAATTAATAATAATAATAATAATAATCTGTTTTTTTCCTTCATCTTCAATATGGCAGACAGCTCTGATCAGAACACATTGATCAGCTTCATCTCGTCTTTCTCTGAAGTGGAGAAACTGCAGGGTGACAATAAATACTACTGCGACAGTTGCTACAACTACGTGGAGGCTGATCGATCTCTTCATTACGATACCTTGCCAGACATTCTTACTGTACACCTGAAACGATTCTCAGCATCTTCAGAGTAAGTCTTCCTCCGTTTGTCCATTTTTTTATTTTTATACCTTTGGGTTTCTTTGTTTTTTTTTTTTTATTTGTTGTCTTAATTTTCTGTATGTAGACACAGGCATAGCTGTGTGCTAAGAAGTTTGCTTCCCAACCATATAGTCATGAGTTCAGTCCTGCTATGGGCAAGTATCTTCTATTATAACCTCAAGCCAGCCAGTGCCTTGTGAGGAAATTTGGTAGATGAAAACTGAAAGAAGCCCTTCATATATATATTAATGTGTGTGTGTGTGTGAATTGAGAAATTACTGTTACACAGTTGGCCTGTCACGAAAAGGATAATAATTATTATCCATCGGAGGTTGATTAAAATAAAGTATCAGTCATGTACTGGGGTTGATTTAGTCAACTAATTCTTTCTCTCTGAATTTCAGGCTTTGTGCCTCTATGTCAGAAACAACGATTATATTATAATAGTTGTTTTATAATATTATAATCATGTTGGCATTATGCTGTGCTTGAGAAGAAGACCCACCAAGCCAAGGGAAACCGCTATTGTGGCAGATACTAGTGTCACACAAATGGCACCTGTGTTGGTAGCATGTAAAAGCACCCATTACACTCTCAGAGTGGTTGGCGTTAGGAAGGGCATCCAGCCATAGAAGCCATGCCAAAACAGACTGGAATCTGGTGCAGCCTTCCAGCTTGCCAGTCCGGGTCAGACTGTCCAACCCATGCGAGCATGAACAATGGACATTAAATGATGATGATGATTATATATATATGTGTGTGTGTGTGTGTGTGTGTGTGTGTGTGTGTGTGTGTGAAGGTGCGTGGTTCAGTGGTTAGGGTATCTGGCTTGTGATCGTAGGGTTGTGAGTTTGATTCCCAGTGACGCGTTGTGTCATTGGGCAAGACACTTTATTTCACATTGCTCCAGCCCACTCAGCTGGCAAAAATGAGTAGTACCTGTATTTCAAAGGAGCCAGCCTTGACACACTCTGTGTCATGCTGAATCTCCCTGAGAAGTATGTGAAGGGGTATGTGTGTCTGTGGAGTGCTCATCCAATTGCATGTTAATCTCACGAGCAATCTGTTCTATTGATTCGATCAACTGGAACCCTTGTCGTCGTAAGCGATGGAGTGCCAGTATATATATATATATACATACATACTAGAAGAGATACCTGGCATTGCTCGGGATTAAAATGGCATAGTTTGTATATAATATATTACGGTTATGTTGAAACAAGTGATAGGGAAAGTGCAGCATTGACAACAAAACGTTTGTGGAGTAAATGCTGGGCTAATTCAACTAAGCAACATGCTGTGTGTCCGTTTGGAGTATTTCAGGCCCTAACCTGTCATGGAAAATTGGAGGTGGGGGTTATGTGATTTTTGAATGCATCGAAAAGCTGTCAGTGGATATACTCTCCTTTGCAGCAGTGTGCACTGTGTCTAACACGACCCATCATCGGAAATTTTGACACCTCACGTCGGGTTTGTTGTCCTACATCACTCATAGAGTAAATTTGGAGGAACTGTGGTTGTTCATTTGCGAGTAACAGGGAACCAATGAGGTGATAGACTTGCCCTTGAACTTTGACGTCGGTGTAAATTCATGTTTATCTATCTTCTTAGATGCACCAAACGATGTCATTTGAAAGGCAGAGTAGTATTTTCTGATATTGTTCAGAAAATCCTTTGACTGGATGGAAGTGCCTTCCAGAACATTCATAAGAGGTTGAGAAGGTGCTGGTAGTGCTGGCAATGTTACCTCACCGCCTGAGCAGCACATACCAGGTTCCAATTTGATTTGGTTTGGTTTTTATGGCTGGATGCCCTTCCTAGTGCCCACCACTTCACAGAGTGTGCTGGATGCTTTTTAAGTGACACCAGCACAAGTGATCTTTATGTGGCATCAGCACAGGTGCTTGCTGTGTGGTCTCGCACAGGTGCTTGTTATGTGGCACCGGCATGAGTACCTTTTATTTGGCTCTGGCATGGGTAGTTTTAGCGTGACACAACGAGTGCTTTTTACGATGCAGCATATCAATATAAATATATTTTTTTGTGTGTTACTGGTTCCTTGTCATGACTTTAGCTTGCTTACCAACCACATGGTTCCGGGTTCAGTCCCACTGCATGGCACCTTGGGCAAGTGTCTTCTACTATAGCCTCGGGCCAACCAAATCCTTGTTAGTGGATTTGGTAGATGGAGACTGAAAGAAGCCCGTCGTATATATGTATATGTATATATGCGTGTGTGTTTGTGTGTCTGTGTTTGGCCCCCCCCCCAACATTGCTTGACAACCGATGCTGGTGTGTTTACGTCCCCGTAACTTAGCGGTTTGGCAAAAGTGACCGATAGAATAAGTACTAGGCTTATAAAGAATAAGTCCTGGGGTCGATTTGCTCAACTAAAAGGCGGTGCTCCAGCATGGCCGCAGTCAAATGACTGTAACAAGTAAAAGAATAAAAGAGAATGTTACCATCCTGCAAGTGGTCTCCTTCATTTCTAACCTTCCACGAAAACATGTCTGATTATGGGGGAAACATTACCTTACTTGGAAACAGGTGAGGTTTGGTGACAGGAAGAGCATCTGGCAGTGGAATATTTGCCTCAACTAATTCCGTCCAACCCATGCAGGCATGGAAAAGAGAATGTTAAAACAATGATGATAATGATATACAGTTTAGTCTCCTCTACCTTTCTGCCAGCATGGCTAAAATGGTAAGTTCCCATGTATTGTTTAGGTTCCAAGCTTGTTCATGACCACTCACGTTTGTATTCAGGACAACATAATCCTGTGTATCCTTCCCTTTTTTTTTTAAGATGGTAGTGTGGTTTGAGGGCATTTAGTTGCTATTTCCTAGCATGCCCAGCAACCATGCACGGACTCCTTGTTGCTTTGTGGCTACTGTTTATTGATGGAATACGTATTGTTGTTTAGTTTCCAGCTAGCTTTGATTGAACAGACTATTTTAGAAATTATTTGTGTGCATTCTTGTTTGTTGTTATCTATGATATGATTGTGTGGAAGTGCAATGGCCCAGTGGTTAGGGCATCGGACTCACGGTCGGAGGATTGGGGTTTCGATTCCTAGACCAGGCGTTGTGTGTATTTATTGAATGAATAACACCTAAAGCTCTACGAGACTCTGGCAGGGGTGGTGGCGACCCCTGTTGTACTCTTTCCCTACAACTTTCTCTCACTCTATCTTCCTGTTTCTTGAGTAATGCTGCGATGGACTGGGGGGAACACATACGCCACAGAAACCAGGAAACTGGGCCCATGAGCCTGGCTAGGCTTGAAAAGGGCTATGTTTTTTTATGATATGATTGTAAATGTTGTATTATTATCTGCGAGAAATGATTTTTTCTTGCATGTATGATAATGGTAATGCTTGTGTATTTATCAGAACACTTAATGCTCATAGCCATATTGTGCTGAATGCATCAGTTCCCATTTGATAACTGAAGTTAAAAGTAATGTTGAGCCTACTTAGTACTTAGATGGGTGACCGCTTTGGAAACCTAGGTGCTGTAAGCATTAGTTGAAGCACATGGCCTAGTGGTCAGGGTGTTGGACTCATAATCATAAGATTGTGGCTTTGATTGCTGAACTGGGCAATGCATTGTGTTCTTGAACAAAACACTTTATTTCACGTTGCTCCAGTTCACTCAGCTGGGAAAAATGTGTAATCCTGTGATGGACCGGTGTCCCATCCAAGTAAGAATATATACGCCAGAGAAACTGGGAAACTGGTCCTCTGCTCCTTACAGAGTAATGTGGACTGACCAACTTAACCTTGATAGGGCTGTCAAGTAGAGCTGTTATGAGCTGTTTTACTTTGTCTTGCCTTGCCTCTCAACCCCTGATGGAGTTTAGGGACATCATTGGATCTGTTTTGACCTGACAGAGTTCACCCCTTTCCATGTCTAGCTACAAATGATTTCTTCCAGTGGGAGAGAGAAGAAATGACCCCAGTACATGAACAATATTTTACTCATCAACCCCCAAAGGATGAAAGGCACAGTTGACCTTGGTGGTATTTGAACTCAGAGCAGAGAGCTGGAATTGATTATTGCAAGGCAGTCCATCCGAATCTCTAACGACTTGACCAATTCTCTGTCTCTTACTTTATATTGTATCTAAACAATTGCGATTCATACTGCAACCTTAATCATCAGTGTAAAATGAAAGAATGCTAGAAATAGGATTTTGGGTTAAGCTCTTATCTGGTGATGGTATTTTGAATTTAAGAAAATAACCACCAGCAATATTAGAAGTTGATTCAATTCATTTTACCTTTTTTCTCTCTTTCCCTAATATACAGGGTGTCCACAAAGTCTGGGTACACGGAGTAAATAAAATCATAACATAAACAATTAAATATAAGAAATAATAATTTCTTAAAGTGTGTGTTAATCTCTATGTACCCAGACTTTGTGGGTATTAAAATTTGCATTTGGTCTGAGCATAAAGTTCTTCATTGTTCTTTTTTGTTTCTTTTAGAATTGGACTAATGTGTAAAATCAATGATCATGTGGATATTCCCCTTTCCTTGCCATGCCTTCTTTATAAATGCCCCAAAGACTGCTATCGTCAGGATCATCGGTAAGATATTTTTTCTCCTTTTATTCAAAATTACACAAGTTCTTTGATTATCATATTTGACAGTATATAACCTGCACATTTTTTTTAATATATAGAAAAAGACCTTTTTCCTTACAAAAATATTATTTAGAAAATAGTTGATTTTTCTTGTTAGGAAAATATATTTTTCTATAAAAAATAACTTTTGCATTAAAAAATTGGATGTTTAAAAATTTTTTTTTGTTTTTAAAAAAATTATCACATTGTACAATATTAAATCTGGTAGTTCCTGTTTGTGTTTCATTATCATCATCATTTAACGCCCGTTTTTCTTGCTGACACGGTTTGGATAGTTTGACAGGAACTGGAAAGTCAGAAGACTGGGATCCTTTTGGTTTGAACGGCAGTTTTTTTCCAGCAGTGTCATATGAAATTGTTACCCATAATTATGACCCTAGTATCGATCTATTGCATTTTAATCTGTTTTAGGGTTAAGGTTAATTAGGGTTAGGGGTGGGGGAAGGGTATCTTTTTTCTTCACAATGTAAATAAACTCAATCTGTTTCTTAAACAAGGGACATATTCATACGGCACAGAATGTTTTTTTTTTACCTCAATGGACGTAATTGATTGGTTGAAATTGCAGAAACTGAAGAAAAAAACAACAAATATCTTACAAACTGTAGAATTTTCCCAATAAAGCCAAGAGAAAAAGATGTTTTATAAACACATTCTACCAGTATACGGAGTTTAAAATTTTTTAGTTACCTAGAAATTATGTTAAAAACTGCCGTTCAAACCGAAAAGATCCGAAGACTGCACCAAATTTCACTGTCTGTTTTGGCAGGGCTCTTATGACAGGATGCCATTCCTAATGCAAAACATTACTGATTGGAATAGGTACTTCTTATTTGGCACCAGCACTAGCGTGATCAGTTTTGGTATGGTTTTCAAAGCTGGATGCCCTTCCTTAATGCCAACCACTTTACAGTGTGGACTGGATGCTTTGTACATGATACCAAAAATAGCCAAGTTGATAGGATAATAGATTGCCAACTCAGTTTCGAGTTCATATTGATTGTTAATTCTTTGTGTTTCTGGTCATAGCACCTTAATTTACTGTGCTTTACACTTCACATAGCTGACCGAAATAGGCACCAGGTCATCTGGGAATGCTACCTATGATACATTAGTTTTTTTCTATAAGGCTGGTAGGGATGGGCGGCACAACATATGACAGCATTGGCTTGTAAAACACTCTTGTGCTTTAAAAGAATATTTCTATTTAATTTATAAGCACAGAGACACCAGCTGCTTGTAGACAGCAGTCAATGAGAGAGCTTCTATGTGCTTGGTCAACATGCTAGAAATAGCTGTTAAATTTCCTTCAAATCATCCCACCATCTTCAAAAAATGAGGTTACATTAGATAATATAGTCCTGGCTGTATTGGTCTGCATAAAAGCAGGTTTTTGATCAGAGGTCTACTCGATCAGGGCTAACATGGGGTTAAATAAGGAACAGCAACAAATTCCTTTATAGCTTCCAAATAGCCAGGATTAGAGGGACAGGTATTATATAGGTAAAAATAGAATAATCCAACCCACAAGGGACATAACAAAGTGAGAATGACCTCCCAGTGTGACATGATTACAATTGATCAAACACTGAGTAACTGTATTGTTGTATTGATAAACAGAAAACAGCAGAGAAATATGAAAATCTTGATTTAATATAAACAGGAAAAAAATTAAAGCATTAAAGGCTATTGAAGCTATAAATGACAACTAATACCGTGTCATCTTAAGACTGACTGTTAGGAGCTGTATTTCATTCTTAATGTGTTTCTTTAGTAATTGAAATACTTCAAGTGGAATTTTTTCCTCTCGTCTGGTTATCAAGTGTCTTCAGCTGTTCTTCTACATCATTGCTTGGCCTGCTAGAAATAGCATTCACACACTCGACTGACTTGAAGAAAATGGACATATACATAGAAAAATGTAGTTTTCAATACAGTATGTTTCACTAAGAAGATGGGAAGGTCATGGCTGAATTGCCTTAAGTAATAGCTCTGCTTAACCAGTGCTAATCTGGAGATAAACAAACTAGGAAAAGTCATGTATCTTAACTTGATTAGTAGTTATAATTAATTCAGACACAGCAGTCACTCTGGCTTGTCTGTCAATTGAATGGACCATTCAAACTTCTCATGCAAACTATTTATATCTTAAGTCAGGTGTGGAAATATTCCTTCAGCAATGAAATCTTGATGGGGTGGGAGAGATAGAACACTCCCTATGTAAAAGGTTCATCTTGATGGGTGCCACATAAAAAGCACTGGTGATGGTGCCATGTAAAAGGCACCCAGTACATTTTGTTAAAGTAGTTTGCATTAGGAAGGGCATCCGGCTATAGAAACCAAGTCAAAACAGATTGTGAAAGCAGGTGTGGCCCATGTTCTTGCCAAATGTCAAGCCATCCAACCCTTGCCAACAAGAAAAACTGGTGTTAAATGTTGATGATGGTGATGATGAATTTTGTTGTGATATGTTTGTGATAATCTTTTTTTAGTAAATAACAATGTTTACTATCTGTTTTCATGTATCCAGGTACAGTTTGTTTGGAATGATCACTCATGCTGGTTACACCATATCCTCGGGACACTATGTTGCCTATGTGAAAACCTTCGCCGGCTCACTAACCTGGCACTTCCCACCGAACGGTGGACAGCGAGAATCGATGCCAGTGAACAGTGCTGCAAGCTGCCGGTCGTCATACTCAGACTCGCACTCGGATGGCGACATCTTCTGGCTGGAATGTGATGACAGCTCGGTGCGTGTGTTCACCGAGGAAGACTTCCTGGAGCGGCTCTCCTCCGAGGGCCTGCTGACGGGGACACCCTATTTATTGTTCTACCACAGATCTCCAATGAAGCGTTCGTAGTAGTGTCGCAGCTCTGGTGCCGGGCCAACAGGCCCACCTCTCTCTCTCTTGTCCGATCACCTGCCTTGCACTGGGAGTGAACTCCAACTACCCCTGTGCATGCGTGTTGGGCTACCAGTTGCCATCACTCTGCTGCTGCTGCTGACAACCACAAAAAACACCCAACAAACAATACCTTACTAAGCCACCACCACCATTACCACGTTACCATTGTTATTGTCATTGTTATTATTATCATCATCATCATCAGCAACATCTTTCATGATGTTATTTATGTTCTAGTTGTAGTATTTTAGCATTAGCAGTGTTTTGTGTTGTAGCCCCGTTCATTCTTCCATCTCAGCCTAAAACAAAAATAGATAAATAAAAAAAAGCTTCCTTCACCGCTCCCCTCCTCATAAAACCCCCAACATAACAATCTATTAAAAAAAAAATCCACCGTAATTATTTAAAATAAACACAGAAAAACAAAAAAAAAATAACCCCTCGTCCCCATACTCTGTCTCTATGAAACAGCTGCTGTGGCTGCTTAGCAGAGTGAGATGTCTGTCTTACTTCTGGAGTTGAGATGGCTGTGACAATAGTGTAAGTGTCATTGCCATATTAGTTGCCCTACAGTTCTTTCAGTTTTGCAGCATCACACCTGCTCCGGTTTCAGAATGTGCTGCAGGAGGTGTCACAACTACTGAATTGTTGTCGCTGCCCTCACCCCTTCCCTTTGTAGCAGGAGGTGAAATGAATACTATGGCATACTGGGTAAGAACTGCACATATATACTGTATATATATATATATATATATATATATATATATATACACACACACACACACATATCTACCTATCCTTATATACATATATGCACACGTATATATACAAGCAAATATGTATACATGCATATATATATATACACACACACACACACACACACACACACACACATGTACAAGTATGTGTATGTGTGAATGTATATATTATATGTATATGTGTATGTATAATATATATATATATATATATGTATATATTTCAAGATTTTCTTAAAAGGTATTAACTAATTAAAAGAAAATTTAATCGTTAATAACTGTTAAGAAAGCCTTTCTTTAAATATTATGGCTGTACAAAGTATTTTTTACAAAAATTTTAAATATGCATGTGTGTGTTTGTATGCATGTGTATGTGTGTGTACGTACACATGTGTATACGTATATTGTATGTATAAGCACGTGTATGTGTGTGTATACAATGTATTCGTGTGTGTGTCTATGTGTAAATATATATATATACACATACATACACACACACATATGCACATGTCTATATATATAGATTTAGGTATGTATACATACCTGCTTCTGTGTGTGTGTGTGTGTGTGTGTGTGTGTGTGTGTTTACATTTGAACTTTGAAAGTTACTCCTTGCAAGCAGTTGTTTTGTCCCTTCTCTTCTGTCAAGAAGTCATTCGGCTTGCTTTGTGCCTTCCAAGCCATACAGAGTGAAAGATCTCTTCCTTGGAAAAATATGTAGAGGTTAGCAAGAGGGGAAAACATTCGGCTGTCAAATGGTTCCTGAATAACATATTCGGTCTAACTCATGCTAACATGGAAAAACATACGTAAAAATTAAATGAATAGATGAACACACATGTGCATTTACACACACACGCTAGTATTGAACAGTGTGAATATGTGCTCAACACTGCATTGGTAGATAAATATTGGAACTCATCTTCATATTCAATGGGAGACAATAGCAACATTTCCAAGTCGGTTGCATGAATAATTGTGGAAACCTTTTCCACATGAAACCATTGGTTGCTTTGTTAGTCCACATATAAAGTACAATATATATTTATTTATTATTGTTAGTATTATTTAAAGCAGCTTGATTTGGCCCCATACAGCTTAACTTTCATAGGTGTCTGTAAGTTGTATGGGTCTGAATTAAACTGTTTTAAACTATCATATATATAATTCCTACTAAATGGGTTGAGCGCTTATTTCTGTTGTCTGTCCACTCATGTGTATATGTGTGTTTATATATATATATATATATATATATATATATATATATATATATATATATATTTAATTTATAAGATACATATATAGGGTAGCGAATATTCTTAGAAATATCATATCACCACAAGTGGCCTAGCATGTATAAATAGTCAATAGACAACATATTCTCAATGTAAAATAGTGTACAAGAGAAAACTACCTTTAACAGGTCATTTTTACATGCTAGAAGAAGCAGTCAAAACGATCGAAACCACATTTAATAGCAATTTTTGAAGGGAATGAAAAATATAAACTTTTACCTTGATAAAGGTAAAAAATAACAAAGTAAAAGTTTTTATTTTTCATTCCCTTCGAAAATTGCTATTAAATGTGGTTTTGGTAATTTTGACTGCTTCTTCTAGCATGTAAAAATTACCTGTTAAAGGTAACATTCTCCTATATATATATATATTATATATATATATATATATATATATATATATATAATATATATATATATTGGCCCGGTATGGCCACAGCCTTGGGGCTGAAATGTATAAAAGAATATGTTTTTATGTCCACTTTTACATGCCAGCATGGGTTAGGTGAATATATTATTGATTTGTTATTTTACAGCTAGACCTTTCTTACCACTAACCCATACATGTTTTTCAAGTGAGGGATATCTTATTCCACTTATCTTCAAAGATGCAGTGCCAGCGAACAGCCCGTAGTCAGGGAAAACATCAGCTGTTTCACAGCCCATAATGCCTGAATGATTTTTGGGACAAGTTGAAATGTAAACAAGACACACACACCTTGCAGACACTTGGAAAAACTGATCAAAAACGGATGGATGTGTGTGTATGTGTGGATATATGAGTGTGTGTATGAATGTATATGTGTGTTTGTATGTATATGTATGTGCATATATGTGTGTGTGTGTATGTGTATATACGTGTGTGTATGTGTATATATGTATGCATGTATGTATGTATATGTATGTGTATGTGTATATATGTGTGTATGTATGTATATATGTATGTACGTATGCGTGTATGTATATGTTAATATATGTATGTGTGTATGTATATATGTGTATGTATATGTGTGTGCATGTATATGTATATATATGTATGCATGTGTGTGTATGTATGTATATATATGTATGCATGCATTCATATATACATACATGTATATATGCATGCATTGTGTGTGTCTATGTTTATGCATGTGTTTGTGTGTATATATATATATATATATATATATATAATATACATACGTATGCATGTGTATGTGTACACATACATACATACACACTCACATGTGCACAAAATATATACATATCTGCTGCTGCTATCAATCACTATTGTTCATGATTGCCTTCATAGTTATTCCACTACTACTTCCCAGGTATCTATCTCAAGGTGTGGGTACACACAATCATGAAAATGTTTTGCAATGTAATTTGCATTTAAGTGTTGATGGCTTTTGTAATTTGCTCGCGACACCCCTTCGGAGAGCCACAAGATTTTCCCACTACTTAGCTGGATGCAAGTTGCAATTGTTGGGCGAAAGATGCTGTAAAATTCCAAACCAACCTACACCTTCAAGGTTACCATGTGGCAAGGTTTCTTTTGCAGTTTTCTCCCTTCGTCCTTAGGTCTGATGAAAGCCCCATGATACAAGGCGGTAGTTTAACTATCCATGGCAGAGGCAGTTAACTCCTTGAGTAAATATACATACTCAGTGTGTGTGTGTGTGTGTGTGAAATTATCTGTATGTTTGTGTGAATGATTGTGGTGTGTACTCACTCACACACATATATATGTATGTATGTATATATCTGTGCAAAGAACTACACATGCATATGTATATTGTATGTATACAACTTTAGTGCATACATCTATATTTATTGATATTTCACTCCTTCAATTTAGATTTTATAAATTGTGTGTGTGTGTGTGTGTAATGAAACAGCTACATTCTGGAAGAGTCATATTAACTTTTTTAGAACAGAAAAACTTATATTCGTTTTTGTTTATTTCCTAATAGTACAGCTTTTATTCTGAGAATATAAGATGTCAAATGGTTTTCACTGCATAATTTCATTGTATCTTCATACAGTGGAATTTCCCCATTTTGAAGGACATAATGACATGAGAAAACTTTGTGGCACTTAATAACTTATTGTCCTATTCTGAAATAAACAAAAAAAGGATATAATAACATTTGTGTGTTAAATAACTTAATTGTCTCTTCCACAGTGTCGTTGTCATAAACTACAGTCTCAGATCAAGTCACTTGCCAAACAATACAAGATATACACAATAATACAGGTCAATGCTATTACGTGGTGTTTTGGTATTCTAGGATTAGGTTTTAATAGCTATCAAAACGCTTTCTCTGTAAATTTCCTGAAGAAGGGCTTTAAAGTTCGAAATATTGAAATACCAGGTAATAGTACTAACCATCAACCTGTGTTATTAATTTGTTTCTAACTTGTATTGTTTAGGATTCAAAAAGAAATATTTAAAACACACACGCACACACACGCACACACACACACACGCACACACACACACACACACACACACACACACACACACACACACCACACACACACACACACACACACACACACACTCACACACACACACACACACACACACACACACACACACACACACACACACACACATATCAGACAAAGCTTCATGAAAACTATATATTTATGTCTGTTGTTATGCATATGTAAATATGCGTGCTCTCACACACACTCATGCAACACACATGTATAATTATATTTACACGTATATTTTTATGTGTATATAAATGTGCACACATAAATATATGCATGTGCTCTGTGTTATGTGTTTGTCTCTGCTTATGTTTATATGTTTCATACATACACACAACATACATGCATATATGGGTTTGCATATATATATGTATATATGTGTGTGTATGTCTGTATATGTCTATATATGCGTGCGTATATATATATATATATATATGTCCTATTTATGTTTGTGTATGCTTATCTTTCGTAATTTAGCTTTTATTGTTGTAAAAAAAGATTTATTTTATAAACTTTCTCCAGTTTCAAAATGTTGTCTTAAACTATTAAAAAACCCTTTCCTCCCGTTTTTAACTTTATTTTTTCATTGTTTTTTTTTTTTATATACATTAAAAAAAAATATTTAAAAACAACTTAAACTGCCAACTAATATTGTAAATATAAATATTTCCTGGACTGTTCAAACTTATTCTGAATTGTCAGATTTCTTTCTTCTTTCTACTTGTTTCATCCAACTGCCCCCTTTTTTATTTTTTTTTTGAAGACATTCTTCAGTATTAATTGTCCATTCTTTAGCACACTGCATTTTCTCTAGAATTGTTTCCCCTGCCTCTGCCCTGCAACAACAGGGGAGAAAACTCATACAGCAACATGATGCATTTCAGTGTGCTAAAGATTAAATAAAATTATAAGTGTTTTCAATTAATCCATAATGACCTTACTTTTAGAGATGAAATATTAAAAAAAAAATGTGTTTCACTTCTAAAGATGTTAATAGTTTTAAAAATGATAATCTCATTAGGCCATCTCATACATTTAAGCATTTATTTGTTATTGTATATTTTGTTTAACATAATTATTTTTTCTCTCATGACCCTTGTTTCATTTCCTCCATTCTTCAATGCAGTGGTTCTCTACCGTTTTTTTTTTTACTTATGGACCCCTTGTTTACTATTTCATATTCTGGTGGACTCCCTATAACCGTTTGACATTTAAAAATTAATTTTATAGATACTTCTTTCAAAGTCCCTATTTTCTTATTCACACATTAACTTGTGTAGGTTGAACTATGTAAAATGTTAGACAATGAGATCTGGCTGTTTCTTGCATTACAAACATCAAAATCAAAATAATTCATGGCCCCTTAAGATATTACTGTATATTCCCAATTTACTATTTTGCTAGTGTGGACCCCTCAAAATCTTATATGGGCTTGCAGGGGTCATATAGAACCCCAGTTGAGAACCACTGCTTTAATATAAACTTTGAGTCACAATTCAATTACAAAGAAACCAAAAAAAAAAAAAACTTTGGTGAGAGTGGAGGAGGATTAAGCTGCAACAGGTGGACAGGGATGGGGCAGTGGGGTTACACACCCCAGAACAAATGACATTTTTAGCCACACCCCATGGTCATGATTGCTATGGCTTTGCTGTGGAGAATGGCCTATGACATTTGTTGCAGCAGCCACTCCACCTCGTCGGACTCATTTCTCAGTTTGGCCTGCCGTTATTCTGATTTTGTGGAGGAAATTGGTACTGCAGCATCCAAGAATACCTGCAGTCTTGACAGCGACCGGCACAAACTTTTTTTCTTGATCTTTGTTTAAAGTAATCATCATTCAGCTGTCCTGTGTTCAGAATCTTAGCAGTTAGAAAAAAAGATTAGTTTCATTGTTATGATCTTGTTGTTGCATTGATAGCTCTTGATGTTGTCTGGGCTAGGGCTATTGAGGTCGGTTGGTTTGTTCACATTACTTTGCAAGGGGCACAGGGCTGGTTTTGTGGTTTCTCTGGTGGATATATTCCTCCCTAGATTGGATGCTGGTCCATTGCAGGATTATTCATTTACCAGCAGAGGTGGACTGGAGCAGCGTGAAATGAAGTGTTTTGCTCAAGAACACAAAGCATTGCCCAGTCCAGGAATCAAAACCACAATGTTACTATAATGAGTCCAACACCCTAACCACTAGGCCATGCGCTTCCACAGGATATTGGAGGTGATCAACACTAATGAACTAAATTCATTACATTTACATTCATCCTTCTCAGTTCCAGTTCCTGCTTGAATCTTACTTGAGGTTGACTTCAATTACAACCAACACCACCCAACACCATTATGACAAGGAGCCTTAATGTGGTCACTTGACCTGCTAGAAATATCAGCAAACTTCTTTTAACGTTACACCCTACAGTCTTAAAAAATGGAAGACGTGCATGTATTCAGTATAATGTAGTTCTGGATAGATTATTATATCTTGAAAAGAGATAAGTTGATCTCAATTAAACACCTTTATTAATGAATCTACAGATCAGGGAAAATTCAGGACTAAACAGCAGCAGCAACAATACTATCATCTGTCAGCAGGGGTTGTTAAAATAAATACAAGCAGTGCCCTATGATAAGGGTCGATACAGTCAATCAAGAACCTTTTAGGTACAGCATTTCGGTTTATGTTTAGATAACAGAAATCACTATATCTGAAAATTGTCTTTACAACTGCCTGTTTAAAGCTGACCTTTGCTACATGGTTGCTGTATTTTTTAATAATGTTTTTTTCTACACAATGTCTACTGTCATATGAACATATTCCATGAGTTAAATTATTTGTCATCATATTTCTTCTGCTGTTCAATCTATCAAAATTTTGAATGATACTGCTGCTACATAATACGACTTGCTATCTGGGTATATACAAAACATGTTTGCAACATCTCTTGTTTGTGTAACTTCCAGTATACTATGATGTGTCTGCATAATACTTTGTGTCCATGTCATATTTATGTGTACCATACATCAATGTATCACATTTTTCTGTTACCACAGCTCTCAGTAGCATACTGTATGTTACCTCAACACAAGATTCGGCCTCTATGTAACATTGATGTGGTGTACTGTGTGATATCTATATAAATCTTTTTACCTTTTTACATGATGTTCTTTGATGTATATTTCTAGATATAATCTGGTAATAGAATACCATCTCCATTTCCACATCTTATTTCTCTGCTATCACATAGTATCACAATTATGGAATATCATTATTATATGTAATATCGCTATTAAAATGTGTGCTAATAGCTAATTAGCAGATGACAAGTTGGTGCTGTGAAGGTGAAAGTTAAAAAACAAAGTCGAAAACTGCCTTATTGTAAATTTATGTATATGATGCCCCTGAAGGAACACAGACATAAAACCGAATGATGATGATGATTAATGGATACTTTGGTTCTTATAGCAGTTGGTATATAATATTTCTACTCACCTTTGGCAATAACTTTATACTTCCCATCTGTACATATCAGCCTACAGATACTGTCGGGTTGCTATGACAGTAAGATGCATCTGTGTACATATGTCATAATCACACTGTCCATATCTATGCATAAAGTCTTTTGGATACGACACAATAATTAAGATCTTTCATTAGTAGCAATGTTTGATATCCCTTACGTCTCTGCACAAAGCAAACACGGAATGTCATCCATTTCCAACCACTTGCGTACTTATATCTGTACATACACACAGAGGAGGCGGGGTACTGAAGAGTTTCTGGTTTGGGTAAAAGAAAATACAGGAAGATGATTGCGACTTCGTTCACCATATTCCTTTCTCAGAGTCACACACTTATTGCAGCTGTCTTTCAGTTTTTCTAAGCCATGTCAAAGAATTCGGAAGGTCGGGCCCTCAACCAGGCCATTCGTGATACCCTTAAAGCCAGGAACTTTTCAGTATCCCCTCGTGTATGTATGTACGTGTATATATATGTATATGTATGTATGTGTATATATATATGTATATACATGTATATATATGTATATGTATGTATGTGTGTATATATATATGTATATACATGTATATATATATATATATATATATATATATATATATATTACGTTTATATATTTGTTTTGCAAGATTTCTGATGTGAAATCGTGTGTTGAAACAGATATTGTATTTAGGAATGGTCATTTTGCCAGTTTAGCCAGTAAAAACACACGCACTATATATTTGGTGTTACTCTGGTCGAAATAAGATTAAGATTAATGTAAAAGATAAATAACGCTGAAGTAAAGTAACTCCAAATACATAGTGCATATGTGTGTTTTTACTGGCTAAACTGGCAACGTGACCATTCCTAAATACAACAATATATATATATATAATATATGATGTCCATATCTCTACATACTGATATATCTTTAATACTGCTCCTACATGTGTCTGTATTGTGGGGAAACATGTAGCTCTGCCATAGAAAATTAAAGTGGTCAGACATATGATAATAGGGTGGAGGGCATTTCACGTGACTTGTTCCTTTATATAGCAATGCAAAAATAAAAAAAAAAGAAAAGAAAAAAAAAAAACAACTTTCTGGGCCCCGACTTTTTTTCAACTGAATATACAACAATATTAAAAATAAATTGAAACAAGCAAATGAAAAGTAAAAACAAAAAATTTTTTAAAAACTGTCCGCATCAGTTCGTTTATGTCTGTGATGCTGCATAGTTACATACCAGCGTAGTTACGAGTGACTACATATAAAAACAATATCACAAAATAATCCTCAGATAATTATTAAAAGACAGAAAGAAACCTTCATATTTATTTTTTATTGTTTTTACTGATTTCTGTTGATGGTTTACTACGATTTTTGAGAGTACTTGATAGAAATTTTTTTTATATTATATTTTCTTTCCACTGAAGGTGGACACTAAATCATACGTCACATCTGCATTTTTTTGTCGTATGTAAAATGCATACAATATAGTATTGATGTGTGTGTGTGTAATATATATATATATATGCACACACGTGTGTATATATACATGTATATTTATATATATAGGTATGTGTGTGCATATTTGTATGTGTGTGTGTGTGTGTGTGTGTGTATATATATATACCGGAATAAACACATAAATGTGAAACAAGGTGGAAAAAAGAGTACTCAAATACCAGTGGTAGAGTAATATGCTTTATTCAAAAGCAGCAGAAAACTCAACAAAACCTGGTACTCTGAGTTTCACGTTGCCGTTCGTCGGACAGTTTTTGCTAAATATATATATATATACATACATGTATCTATATAGATGTCTATTTATACATGCATATATATATATAGATGTGTGCATATTTGTATGTGTATATATACATGTATATATATATATAGATATGTGGGCATATTTGTATATGTGTATGTGTTTGTATCTATTTGTGTGTCTGTATGTATATATATATATATATGTGTGTGTGTGTGTGTGTGTGTATGTAGGTATGTCTGTCTGAAGCTATTAGCGACGGAAGCAGCCTTTGTAGTGAATACTAATTTTCACATCCAACCTGGATGTGTTGTTACGGACGCCATAGGCTGCGGCACGCGTTCTAAGTAGTCAATTTTTCAGCAAGGAAAAAAAAAAAAAGCACATATTGTATCGGTAGACAAAATTTCATCTGTACCGGTGGATGGGACTCGTATCACGTGATTTTAGCGAAATTTGCACTTCATTATCAACAGGCACCCTTATAACTGAATACCAAACCTAAAGTCCTGCTGCTGAAGAAGCGCAGATTATGCTGAAATCATCGCTGCTGACGAAATTTTGTCTGTTGATATACTTTGTGCTTTTTATGAGATGATTTCTCCTTTACGAGATGATTTCTCAGGATGTACTTTGTGTGTGTGTGTGTGTGCGCGCGCATATATACAGGTCTGTATGCGCCTGCGCGAGTTTGTGTTTCCTTATCTTGACACCACGAGGTAGTTGTAAACGAATGCCGTTTGTTTCCAATATTCTGCGAAAGCGTCTGGCTAATGGGGAAGAGGGTGGTGGAATATTACTTTGTTTGGAAACGGGTAAGTATTGGCGACAGGAAGAGCATCCGGTTATGGAAAAAATCGTGTCTCAGTAAACTTCATCCGACCCATACATGCATGGAAGAGTGGACATTGAAGCGACGGCGATGATCCTTTATGTAATATCTCCATACAGCAGTGAATGAAGGCAGTGCAGGCAATGGGAAACAGAGCTATATACTTTAGAGTACATCTTTATATATAAAACTGAAGTTGTGTGAGAGTCTGTCTCCTCCGATTTAGATTCCTAACTACTCCCACATTTTGCGGTGCAGTTTAACCAAAACCGGGTATCTTATAGTCGTGATTCATATCGAGCCCTTCTGGGTATTAGCGCGCGTCTACGATGAGTCTACGATTTAAAAACAAATTTACCGTCATTCTTTTCGTTTTTTAATGCATTTTTTGCTCAGTTTATATAAGGGAAGTAACTCTCTAAAAATGCTTATATAGTTATTTCCCTTACAAACCCGAGCAACGCCGGGCGATACTGCTAGTTATTATTATTGTTATAATTAGGTGACGAGCTGGCAGAATCATTTACGCGCAGGACAAAATGCTTAGCAGCATTTCGCGCGGCCTTGCGTTCTGATTTCGAATACAGCCGATACCAACTTTGCATTTCGTCCTTTCAGGGTCGATAGAGTAAAGTACCTGTTAAGTACTACACATCGATGTAATCGAACCCTTTCTACTATGGGCTTTTCGTCCGACGTTTCTAAAGATTCCGCCAGCTCACTGCAATCTATATTATAATGCACTTTTACTCTTTTACTTGTTTCAGTCATTTGACTGCGACCATGCTGGAGCACCGCCTTTTAGTCGAGCAAATCGACCCCAGGACTTATTCTTTGTAAGCCTAGTACTCATTCTATCAGTCTTTTTTGCCGAACCGATAAGTTACGGGGACGTAAACACGCCAGCATCGGTTGTCAAGCGATGTTGGGAAGACAAACACAGACACACAAACATATACACACACATACATATATATATATATACATATATATATACATATATACGACAAGCTTCTTTCAGTTTCCGTCTACCAAATCCACCCAGAAGGCTTTGGTTGGCCCGTGGCTATAGTAGAAGACACTTGCCCAAGGTGCCATGCAGTGGGACTGAACCCAGAACCATGTGGTTGGTAAGCAACCTACTTACCACACAGCCACTCCTGTGCCTATGAACCAGTTCTGCGCTTATGCTTATAATAATAATAATAATAATAATAATAATAATATTGGTTCGAAATTTTGGCACAAGGCCAGAAATTTAGGGGTTGTAGTCTTAAGTCGATTTGATCGACCATGATGCTCAGCTGATACTTACTCAATTGAGCCATAAAGGATGAAAAGCGAAGTCGATCTCGACGGAATTTCAACTCAGAACGTAAAGATGGATGAAATGCCGCTAACGATTTTGTCCAGTGTGCTAACGATTCTGTTAGCTCTCCGCCTTAACAACAACAACAACGACGACAACAATAATAATAGTAATAGTAATGGTTTCAAATTTTGGCACAAGGCCAGCAATTTCGGGTCCGGGGCTAAATCGATTACATTCGCCCCGGTACGCAATTGGTATTAGGTTGTCAAGAAAGTTCTTGCAGTTTTAAACTTTTTAAATGCAGATGCACATATCTCGGCTGAAACAAAACTTTATTAATCGAAATAAACACCATCAGAATCAACACACTTTTGCCAACGCGAAATTTTTTTTTATTTATGTCAGTAGCATAAAAATCCTGCATTCTGGTGGCGATGAAGTCGTTGAAAGCGTGTTTGGCATCGTCTTGGTTTTTGAAGCATTTCTCACCCAGGAAGTTGTCTAAATGCTTGAAAAAGTGGTAGTCGGTAGGCGAGCGGTCTGGTGAGTATGGCGGATGAGGCAGAGTTTCGTAGCCCAATTCGTTCAACTTCTCCAGGGTCAGTTGTGCGACGTGCGTCCGAGCGTTGTCGTGGAGAATAATTGGTCCTTTTTTATTGGACCAATGCTGGCTGTTGTTGGAGTTTCTTATGCATTGCATCCATTTGCTGACAGTACTTCGCCGTAATGGTTTCGCCTGAATCCAAAAGGCTGTGATGGATGAGACCGGCCACAGACCACCAAACAGGCACCATGACCTTCTTTTGGTGCAACTTTGGCTTCGGAAAGTGCTGTGGAGCTTCGTCGGCGTACAACCACTGAGCTGAGCGTCGCCGGTTGTCGTAAAGAATCCACTTTTCATCGCAAGTCACAATCCGTAAAAGAAGGGAAGGCGACATTTCAAAACGTTTTTTCTTTGTTGTTCAATTCGTGCGGCACCCATTTCTTAAGTATTTTTGTTTTTCCAATCTCTTTCAAGTGGTTGGAAATTGTCATATACGTTAGGTCTAATTCAGAAGCAAGCTCTCGAACAGTTGTGCGTGGATTGGCTTCCACTAAGGCTCTTAGTTGATCGTTGTCAACATCCGATGGCCGACCACTACGCTTATCATCTTCAAGACTCTCGTCACCGCTATGGAATTTCTTGAACCACTATTGTGCTGTACGTTCATTAGTGGTTCTTGGGCCAAACGCATCGTTGATATCATGAGCTGTTTCAGCAGCTTTTCGATCTAGCTTGAACTGGAAAAAGAAAAATTGTGCGAATTTGCTTTTTGTCCATGTTGTAATCAACGTTCCAGAAAAAATGGCCTAATTATTCAAAAAGAAAAAAAACAGTAACACGATTAGATAGAGCGAAAAAACGGGCTTTACAATGATATATAAAGTCAAAGTAATTTAACGAAAATTAATTTGAAAATTACGGAGATGTACTTGCATAGCAAGTGACCTGATCTGAGATTGTGTGCTGGAACGAAAACAACTGCAGCGGGGAAGGTGTTTATAAGCCATTTAAGAAACACACAAAAATCGTTAGATTTACTTCAACATTTAAAATATTTTGACAAATTAAATTTAAATGTTGAAGTAAATCTAACGGTTTCTATGTGTTTCTTAAATGGCTTTTAAAAAACCTTCCCCGCTGCAATTGTTTAATTTGAAAATACATAATTTAAAACCAAAATTAAAAATTCCGCAAGAACTTTCTTGATAACCTAATACCTATTTGATCAACTCCAAAAAGAATGAAAGGTAAAATTGTCGTCGCGTCAACAACAACAAGAAGAAGGCGGCGAGCTGGCGGGATCGTTAACGGGCTGGGCGAAATTTAAGCACCAGTTGAGTACTGGAGTCGATGTGATCGACTGTACCATTCCCCAGAAAATCAAGGCCTTGCGCCTTTAGTAGAAAGGAGTATTACTATTATTGAGTGAGAGAGCAGTGCATGCCATCAAAGTGACACTGGGGTAAGATATACGAAGCCCAGTATACCCATCATGACTACCCGTCTGATAAGGGTACACTAGGCACATGCATCACAACCATATGTGCGCGACATGATGATCTCATATCAAGATAAACAGCGTATGACCTTGCAGGTGGAACCCAGTTAGAATTTTCTTCTGGTCGAGTAACCCATCCCGCTCAAAAGGTCCCTGAATAAGGGTTGTTTAAGGATGTTGAATAACCTTAAATGCATTAAATGTAATAGCTTCAACTGGATTATCGATGCAGTTCCCTTAAATGAAAAGAAAGAACGGCAATAACAACAACCAAAAAGGTCACGAAAGACGGCTGTATTTTAGGATTAACTGCAGGAGCATCAGAAGTGGAGGCGCAATGGCCAAGTGGTTAGGGCAGCGGACTTGCGGTCGGAGGATCGCGGTTTCGATTCCCAGACCGGGCGTTGTTTGTGTTTATTGAGCAAAAACACCTAAAGCTCCACGACTCTCCGGCAGGGGGTGGTGGCGACCCCTGTCACTCTTTCTTCCTGTTTCTTGTCCCCGACTTCCTACGCAATCGCTGAGCCTGGATGCGCATTCATCCATCCGTCGATGCTCTCGGTGTCGGGGGTTGACCTGCTTTCTCTTCTGCGGGTCCTACGAATAGCAAAAGATCAACGTTTCGGACTCCTCCCACTACAGAGGTTCGATCTTGCGAGCTCTGGGACGAAGACCACTTCGCTCAACAAACAAACAAAAGCAGCATCAGAAGTGGCAATAACATAAGCTTTGTGTTCCATACCTTTAGGTGCATGGCTGCAAAGAAGTTCACTTTTCATAAACACGTTTCCAGGTGGTGTCACGAGCAAGTATCTTCCACCATAGACTTGGTTTGACTCGAGCCTTGTCAATAAAATCCGCGAGACGGAAGCCATGGAAACATGTTAGGTGGACTGTATCTGTAATTTCAAAGGGCTTGGTGGGATTTACAGACTGCCTCGTTGAGTTAGCTTAGGGATTACACCGGAGTGTTCGGTCTCTTGCATTAGAAGACAAAGAATTGGTAGTTCCGCTGATTGGACTAAGCAGCACATTTGTTGACACAATTGCTGAATGTCGTCTGGGAAGCAGTATCGCAGTAATGATGACATGGTTCCGGGTTCAATCCCACGGCGTGTCACCTTGGGCAAGTGTCTTCTATAGAAGAGACTTGTGAGTAGATTCGGTAGACGCAAACTGAAAGAAGCCGGCCGTATATATATATATATATATATATATATGGATCTTTTCGGTTTGAACGACAGTTTTTCTAGCGGTGTCATATGAAATTGTCACCCATAATTATAACCCTAGTATCGATCTATTGCATTTCAATGTTTAAGGTTAGGCTTAGGGATGGGGGGAAGGGTATCTTTTTTTCTTCACAAATGTAAATAAACCCAATCTGTTTCTTAAACGAGGGACATATTCATACGACACAGAATGTTTTTTTTTACCTCAATAGACGTCATTGATTGGTTGAAATTGCAGAAATTGAAGAAAAACAACAACAAATATCTTACAAACTATAGAATTTTCCCAATAAAGCCAAGAAAAAAAGATGTTTTAAAAACACATTCTAGCAGTATACGAAGTTTAAAAGTGTTTAGTTACCTAGAAATTATTTTTAAAAACTGCCGTTCAAACCGAAAAGATCCTATATATATATATATATATATATATATATATATATATATATATATATAATATATATATATATATGTGTGTGTGTGTGTGTGTGTGTGTGTGTGTGTGTGTGTGTGTGTGTACGTATGTGTATGTTTCCCTACCACTTCGCAACTGGTGTTGGTGTGTTTACGTCCCGTAACAGAGCGGTCTGCCAAAAGAGAAATCTATGGAATAAGTACCAGGTTAAACAAAAAAAATGAGTACTGAAGTCGATACATTCGGCTAAAAATTTTTCAAGTTAGTGCTCCAGTATGGCCGCAGCCTAATGACTGAAACAATAAATAAATAAATAAAAAATGATGAAAGCTAACAGGATGAAAGCTTCTTCATCAATGGGATCCAAGTACTGCAACAACCGATAGAAGAACTGCGTGGACCGCAAGGGAGATTGGGTTGAAGTATAAACCTCATTTGGTTACATTCTATGAAAGTATCTTGGTCACCCTATGAACTTTTCAGCCGATCCTCGTAACGGAGATTGAAAATGGACAGAAATAGAGTTAACAACAGCTGCAGCACTTTTCTGGAGCGGCTCCAATCTTTGTTGCGTGAATAAGGATTAAGACAAACATTTGACATTGCTACTTGTAATAAACCTTACAGTTGTTGACTGTATCCACTTCAGTAGAATTTAGTCTGTGTCTACTAATTCAGTTAGTGTCTACTTCAGTAAATTTTATTGTTTGGTTTTTATATAAAGCAAGACTGAATGGCGAATACATGTTTACGTTTGAAGAAAATGAAACAGCTCGAAGATATTTTTTGTCTTTTACTTGTTTGTCATAGGGCTTTCGTCTACGCTGGAGCACCGCTTTGAAGGGTCTGGTCGAACAGCTCAACCCTAGTATTTATTCTTTGTAATTCGGGGACTTCTTTCTCTCGGTGTTCTTTGCCGAAGGTACGCTAAGGTGTACGGCAACCAGCACCGGTTGCCAGGCAGTGGTGGGGAACACACACACACACACACACACGCGCGTACTATGCGACGGTCTCCCACATAGTTGCCGTCTAGCAAATCCTCTGACAAGGCATTAGTCAGCCCCGGGGATAGAGTTGAAGACAACGATGACGCGCAGCGGGCTATAAAAAGTATTCATAGGCCTAGGAGTGGCTGTGTGGTAAGTAGCTTGCTTACGAACCACATGGTTCCGGTTTCAGTCCCACTGCGTGGCACCTTGGGCAAGTGTCTTCTACTATAGCCTCGGGCCGACCAAAGTCTTGTGAGTGGATTTGGTAGACGGAAACTGAAAGAAGCCCGTCGTATATATGTATATATATATGTGTATGTTTGTGTGTTATTTGCCCCCCTCCCCCAACATCGCTTGACAACCGATGGTGGTGTGTTTACGTCCCCGTAACTTAGCGGTTCGGCAAAAAAGACGGATAGAATAAGTACTAGGCTTACAAAAAATAAGACCTGGAGTCGATTTGCTCGACTAAAGGCAGTGCTCCAGCATGGTCGCAGTCAAACGACTGAAACAAGTAAAAGAACAAAGAGAGAGAGAGAGAGAGAGAGAGAGAGAGAGAGAGAGAGAGAGAGAGAGAGAGAGAGTGTAAATCAGATACAAAACGAAGTATATTTAATTACTTGGAGCACAAAAAGGATAGATTGGGACTTACTTTATTGAACTCAGAAATGAAAAGGCAGAGTTTGAACTCTGAAGCTAATAGTTTAAATAAATACCTATTTCTTTACTGCCCACAAGGGGCTAAACATAGAGAGGGCAAACAAGGACAGACAAACGGATTAAGTCGATTATATCGACGCAGTGCGTAACTGGTACTTATTTAATCGACCCCGAAAGGATGAAAGGCAAGATCGATCTCGGCAGAATTTGATCTCAGAACGTAGCGACATATTGATTCTTCCAGAAGAATACGAAACAAAAATCCTACCCCACCCCCAAAAAGCAGGCAGTTGGAAAATTTCCTCCCGGAGTACACTGACTATAATTATTCTTTCTAATTTGGGAATAAGGCCAGTAATTTCAGGAGAGTGGATTAGTCGATTCCATTGACCCTATTACTTGACTGCTACTTCATTTTCTCGTCTCCCGAAAGAAAAAAAATTGCCAAGCTGACCTCTGCAGGATTTGAGCTGAGAAGGTAAAAAGTCGGGAGATATGCCGCGTAGTATTCTGTCCGACATGCTAACGAGTCAGCCAGCTTACCGCCTTTTTCAGCAAATATAATTATTAAAGTTAATACATTCTGATAGTAAAAGAATTCATAACTAATTAACTAATTAAATTTTCTCCTTAAAACAATGGTTTTGTTAGGATATTCTTATGTTCTATCTTTTACAGGGTCGTAGGAAGAGAGGGTGTAGGGGCACAAGCGAACCCCCTAAAACTTTACAAATTTTTTTACAAACCTTGTAAAAGAATTTTGGACCTGGGTTGGCACCCTCTAAGTAAATTTCGTTCTGGTATATATGTTCGTTTTTTAAAGAATATTCCTGTCATTGGATTGGGTTTAAATGCCGCCGGAGTCGACTTTGCCTTTCATCTTTCAGGGTCGATAAAATTACCAGTTAAGCACGGATCGATTTACCCACTCCTATGAAATTGCTGGCTTTGTGCCAAAATTTGAAACCAATGTTTCTTTCATTGCGCTGCAGTCTTAGACACTATTCACAATGGTAAATTCCAACGCATCAATTTCAGCATTTGTTTGTACTTACTTAAATCGTACTCGGAAATCTAAAACACAAAGTCGACGTCAGCAGGATTTGAACTCGCAACATAAAAAGAATAGAACTAAATACCACAGGGTATTTTATCCGTTACCCTTTATTTTGCGATCTCTCACCCTCGTGGAGTGATATTTCCTTTCTATTACAAGCACAAAGTCTGAAATTTTTTGGGGGCAGGGACTAGTCGATCACATCGACCCAAGTACTCAACTGGTATTCCATCGACTTCGAAAGGATGGAAGGCAACCTGGGTAGGATTTGAATTCAGAACATAAAGCATTATGTCCAGCGTGCTAACAATTCTGAAAGTTCACTGCATACTATAAGTACAAAGACTGAAATTGTGGAGGAGAGAGGGAGTTGATTACATCTATCCCCCAGTGCTCAGCTGGTATTTATTCCGTCGACTTCGAAAGAATGAAAGACGAAATCGCCGTCGGCAGAATTTGAATTCAGAACTAACTAAAGACGAAATACCGGTATACGTACAGTCTATCCAACGTGCTAACGATTCTTATTTCTTTATTGCTCACAAGGGGCTAAACACAGAGGGGACAAACAAGGACAGGCAAAGGGATTAAGTAGATTACATTGACCCCAGTGCGTAACTGGTACTTAATTTACCGACCCCGAAAGGATGAAAGGCAAAGTCGACCTCGGCGGAATTTGAACTCAGAACGTAACGGCAAACGAAATATCACCGAGCATTTCACCCGGCGTGCTAACGTTTCTTATTTCTTTATTGCCTACAAGGGGCTAAACAGAGAGGGGACAAACAAGGACAGACAAAGGGATTAGGTCGATTACATCGACCCCAGTGCGTAACTGGTACTTAATTTACCGACCCCGAAAGGATGAAAGGCAAAGTCGACCTCGGCGGAATTTGAACTCAGAACGAAATATAGCTAAGCATTTCGCGCGGCGTGCTAACGTTTCTGCCAGCTCGCCTGCTGCCGTAACAGAAGTAGGTAAGGAATTAAAATAATTATAATCTCGCACAAGATACTATCAATTCAATATGCTCACGATCCAATAGAACAGCTCGAATAGAACACACAACGCACACCCTATACATCAATTACCTCGGCTGCGGTGTCACTCCGAAAAGCTCTATCTGCGACGATTTCATCTCAATCGAAGGAGAGGGGCTTTCTCCGTCCGGGTTGCGGATCCGTGGAATAAGCTGCCGGACGAGATAGTGAAGATGTCGACGACCGCTCGGTTTAAAGTCTCCCTTGACCACAAATGGCCTGAACTCTTTGCATGAACACCACCCTGTACATATTTCCATGTCCCCCTACATGGCCTTGCTTTTTGCTTTTTGAGCCAAGAAATTAACTTAAAACAACACAACTCATTCAACATATACTATACAAGATTAAGGCCCAATAAAATAACGCAACCTACATTACGCACATGACGCAAAGGTGCATCTATTGGTGCAATTGAAACTTGCATGAAACTACTAAAGAAAAAAAATTTCATAATAATAATAATCCTTTCTACTAAAGGCACAAGGCCTGAAAATTTTGGGAAGGGGACTAGTTAATTGCATAGGTCCTAGTACACGACTGGTACTTAATTTATCGACCCCGAAAAGATGAAAGGCAAAGTCGACCGCGGCGGAATTTGAACACAGGGCGTAGACACGGACGAAATGCCGCCAAGGATTTTACCAGGCGTGCTAACGATCCTGTCAGCTCGCCGCCTTTTTAATAATAATAATAATAATAATAATAATAATAATAATAATGATAATAATAATAATAATATATTTCTTTACTACCCACAAGGGGTTAAACACAGAGGGGACAAACAAGGACAGACAAACGGATTAAGCCGAAAGGATGAAAGGCAAAGTCGACCTCGGCGGAATTTGAACTCAACGTAACGGCAGACGAAATAATAATAATAATAATAATAATAATAATAATAATCCTTTCCACTAAAGGCACAAGGGCCTTAAATTTCGGGGAAGGGGACTAGTCGATTACATCGACTCCATTGCATAATTGGTACGTATTTCATCGACCCAGAAAGGATGAAAGACGAAGTCGAGCTCGGTGGAACTTGAACTCAAACTCAAAACATAAAGTCGGACGAAATGCCGCTAAGCATTTTGCTCGGCGTGCTTAACAATTCTGCCAGCTTGCCGCCTTATTTCATAATAATAATAATATAATAATAATAATAATAATAATAATAATAATAATAATAATAACAATAACGACGACGATGACGACGATGACGACGACGACGGCGACGACGAGGAGGAGCAATTAAATGACCGATTCTTGGTCGAAATATTTGGCTCGTGTCTTATTATGGGGAAGAAACAATAAATCATATTGTCTCTGGTTGCCCAGTCTTAGCTAAGATGGAATATATCCACAGACAATGACAGAGTTGGGACCTGTATACACTGGACGCTATGCCAGCACTATGGAATGACAACAGAAAAAGGATGGTATTGGCACACCCCAGAAAGGATCTCAGAAAATGGCAAAAGATTTGGCCCAAATTTTCGCAAAATAAGTTTCGTTGATAATTTTTTCCGTTTTAAATTATTTACATGTCTGTTCGACCGCTCCACAAGACTTTATTTATTAGAACTTATTGAGACTTCAAAACTTCTTACAACTTTCGTCATTGTAATGTTTTGCTTCCATTTTGCTCAGTAAAAATTCGCCGTTGTAATATTTATGCTTTCATTACGCAGAAAATGCTAGCTTCCAAATCCTGTTTTCTGATTGGGTAAAAGTCATCAAACTTTAAACCTCTGTAACAGTTTTCTACAGTTTTTCTGGAACAAATAAATAACCAAGTCGGACTCAGCATGAAAAATTATACCAATATACCAAATTTGAAAAATCTCATTTAATTTAAAAATTTCAAAACAGCAACAGAAAAGATCCGAGAGAGGTAAACAGACAAAGAGTTATTAGACCACACACACACACACCACACACACACACACACACACACACACACACACACACACACACACACACACACACACACACACACACACAGATAGTCATGAGTTTAAGATGTCTTCTAAAGACACTCAATCTTGGCGGTCTGGAAGCAATGTTTTTATTTTATATATATATACTCTTTTACTTGTTTCAGTCATTTGACTGTGGCCATGCTGGAGCACCGCCTTTAGTCGATCAAATCGACGCTAGGACTTATTCTTTGTAAGCCTAGTACTTATTCTATCGGTCTCTTTTGCCGAACCGCTAAGTTACGGGGACGTAAACACACCAGTTTCGGTTGTTAAGTTATGTTGGGGGGACAAACACAAACACATAAATACACACACACACATACATATATACATATATACATATATGCGACAGGCTTTTTTCAGTTTCCGCCTACCAAATCCACTCACAGGGCTTTGGTCGGCCCGAGGCTATAGTTGAAGACACTTGCCCAAGGTGCCACTCAGTGGGGCTGAACCCCGAATCATGTGGTTGGTAAGCAAGCTACTTGCCACAAAGCCGCTCCTGCGCCTATATATATATATATATATATATATATATACAGGGTGTCCCCAAAAAATGTATACACACTTTAGTAGCTGATAACTCAATTGATATTTTTTCTTTCCAGATGAAACCTATAGGATTTAATGATGGCAGTCAGATTAAGCTTTGAACAAAGAAAATTCATTCTAAAATGATAATGGAAGTGTGAAAATGCAGTTGAAGTGCAAAACAGTTGGGGAGGGAGTTTCAAACAGATCCACCAATGCAACTCCCTATCACTTGAATTAGAGATAAGTTTGAAGCTGATGGAACTGTTCAGAATGTCCACGATAAGCATTCCAGAAGACCCCGAACATTAACAACCCCAACAAAGCAAGGAGTACTGGAAATGAATCACCAAAATCCAAGAAAATTTGTGCGGCAAAGTGAGTCATGAGGTAGGTATTCCAAAATCATCTGTCCAATGCATTTTGAAGCATTGTCAATGGAAAAGTTACATTCCAAGATTAGTCCATGCTATTAATGATGATGATCCAGACGAAAGAGTGCAGCATTGCGAGTGGTACTTGGAACGATGTGTAGAAGCTGCACACTTTCCAACAAAGATTGTGTGGAGTGATGAAGCCGCATTCAAATTAAATGGTTCAATTAACTGCCACAATTGCACCTACTGGGGTCCTGAGAATCTGCATTTTATGGTGAAACACCATGTTAATTTGATATATTTGTGTGGTGTGGTTTATCATCAAGAGGAGTAATTGGACCATTCTTTTGTTATGCTACTGTGACTGGTCCCGTTTACTTGAACTTGTTGCAACAGTCTGTTATGCCAAGCATTAGAGAAGACTTTGAAGATGAGGAGTTTTATTTTCAGCAAGATGGGGCACCCCCACACTACCATTGCTATGTTAGATCCTTCCTTGATGAGATCTTGCTAAACAGGTGGATTGGATGAAGAGGTATGGTTGAATTCACCAGACCTCACACCACTAGTCTTTTTTTATGGGGATACCTTAAAGACAGATTTTACGCTATGAAACATACAAGTCGCTGATTTGAGAGCAGCCATTGGACGAGAGTGCACACAAATATCAAACAAATTCTTTTGTGATATTTGTGATTCCATTCCTTTGCGTTGTCAGCAGTGCCCGGACCAGACCGGACATCAGTTTGAAAACAGGCATTGACAAAACAATAAAATAATGTCTGTAGATTCTATTAAATTTTGAAAATGAAGTGTCTTTTAATAAACAACTACTTTACAATTGTTTAAAGTGTGCATACATTTTTTTGGGACACCCTGTATATATATATATTGGTTTCAAAAATATTGGTTTCAAATCTTGCTACAAGACCAGCTGTTCGGGGTTGGGAGGGGAGGGTATAAGTCGATGACATTGATCCCAGTGCTCAACTGGTTCTTATTTCATCGACCCTGAAAAGAAGAAAGGTAAATTTGGCCTCGCCGGAATTTGAACTCAGAGCGTAAATACCAATAAGTATTTTGCCTGGCGCGCTAACGATTCTGCCCGCTTTTTCGCTTTATATTCCATTAAAACATTTTCAATTAATTATTTTAATTTTAATCATATTCAGATACTGCAATGAGTGCAAATGGAAATAATAGAAGTATTCAACAACGAGAACGAAATCTTCAACGGTTGCGAGAAGATTCACTTATTTATGGCTAGAAACATCCATCACACAGGTATAAAAAACAACAAAAAAAAACAAACAAACAAACAAACAAACAAAAACAAACAAAAAAAAACGATGCATAAGTTTGAAGAAACTGGCTCAGTTTATCTTTTATAATCTTTTATATGTCGTTTTTAGTGTATGTACATCCATAGTATAGGACAGCATTGTCCCAAATAGCTTTCGGATCTTTTCGGTTTGAACGGCAGTTTTTCAAAATAATTTCCACGTAACTAAACACTTTTAAACTTCGTATACTGGTAGAATGCGTTTATAAAACATCTTTTTCTCTTGGCTCTATTGAGAAAATTCTATAGTTTGTAAGATATTTGTTGTTTTTCTTCAATTTCTGCAATTTCAACCAATCACTGACGTCCATTGAGGTAAACAACATTCCGTGCCGTATGAATATGTCCCTCATTTAAGAAACAGATTGGGTTTATTTACATTTGTGAAGAAAAAAAAGATACCCTTCCCCCAACCCCTAACCCTAACCCTAAAAGAGATTGAAATGCAATAGATCGATACTAGGGCCATAATTATGGGTGACAATTTCATATGACACCGCTAGAAAAAACTGCCGTTCAAACCGAAAAGATCCTAGCTTTCTTATTTTAAGACAGAAAAGTGTGATTTGAAGGGAATTAAGATGTTTCCACTTGGCGATTGGGCGACTGTGTTGAAGATTTCTCTTGTTGATTCAAATAAACTTTGCTGTTTATCCCCAGAAAATTAACTGCTATTTCTGGCGTGATCATGTAGAAATCGAATAGACTTATGATGAAAGGCATTCCAGTCATGGTCGTCCTGTAATTTTGATTATCAGGAGCTACATTATCAATTATATTCTTTGTCTAAGGAAGTTATTTGGGGAGATTTGCTTGCTATTTTCAGCAGGCCGTGTGACCACGTACAAGCTTCCTTGCTAAATACTGAGACCAGCCGACGAGATACATAGACGTCACCTTACAAAGGGAAAAAAATATTGTTGTGATACAGCAGACAGACCAGACGATACGTTCGTCTGTCGGAAACTTTCTCTCTCTTTCACTCACTCTCTCACCCATTCTCTCGCCTCTCACTCTCTCTTCCTTCAATGAGGCGGTTTGTATAAGATGCATAACTTCTCGTTCATTAATACTTCAGAGAAGTGGTATGAATTATGAGTTACTTAAGGAGGGTGTAATATGTGGCGAGAGGAAAGGATTTACGGTATTTCACTTACATATATAGTAACGCTTGTATTAGTTCCCTTATAATAAACATATACAACAGGCTTGGGCACAAATCCCATCTGTCAAATTTGGCTCAAAAGGTGCAGGTCAACCCAAAGGTATTGTAGGAGATAATTGTCCAAAGTGTCTCGCAGTGGGATCAAAATTGAAATTATGTATTTGCGAAGTGAACTCTTTAACCATCTGTCATACTCTCTCTTTCTTGCAGTTACCTGCTTGATCTTCTTTTCATAATTTCTATTTCGGATCTTTTCGGTTTGAACGGCAGTTTTTTCTAGCGGTGTCATATGAAATTGTCACCCATAATTATGACCCTAGTATCGATCTATTGCATTTCAATCTATTTTAGGGTTAGAGGTGGGGTGGGGTGGGGGAAGGGTATCTTTTTTTCTTCACAAATGTAAATAAACCGAATCTGTTTCTTAAACGAGGGACATATTCATACGGCACAGAATGTTTTTTTACCTCAATGGACGTCAGTGATTGGTTGAAATTGCAGAAATTGAAGAAATTAAAGACCAAATATCTTACAAACTATAGAATTTTCTCAATAAAGCCAAGAGAAAAAAGATGTTTTATAAACACATTCTACCAGTATACGAAGTTTAAAAGTGTTTAGTTACCTAGAAATTATGTTAAAAACTGCCGTTCAAACCGAAAAGATCCCGTACCATTTATGTAAATATTTATTTGAGATTATTCAACGCTGACATAAAGGATAAATAGTTGTCGCCCAATACGTTATCTCGAGACACACCACGTTTTATCTTCGTTTTATTTTATGTTCTCTAACTGTTCCTTTACGAATTTTTTGGCTTAGTTTAAATGCGATGAGCCATTCTTTCACCAACTCATTAAAAAAAAATTAAAACTTGATGTTCCACAGTATTAAAAACTTCGGAGATCAAATTTGACCGTTCCTGCAAATAAACTCTTCTCATTGTTGTTTTAAGGGATTAATTAAATTGCTTATGAATGGTTCGGGCGAAATGTTCATGTTTGAAATTTAATCGGAAGTTAAATAATAGGTTACATTTTTATATTAAAATATCTGGTTATATTGCATTTTCTAATATTTTTGATATTACACTTAATAAGTCTAATCTTGTTGGTAGTCCAAAGTAAATGTTCATTTAATTTATTATATATTGCGTAAAAACACTGGTTTATTAGATACAGAATTATTATTTACAAAGCATGTACAAAACCATTTTGAAATTTGATTGCTACTTCATCTATTATAAAATATAAACTTTTTAATCAAATTTTTATTTATTGTGAAAATAAATATAAATTGTTCGCCTTTTTTTCATTGAAATAGCTAATAATTTTACACATCTTATGTAAAATTTTAAGTAGACTTTGTTAATCCCACAAGCAATGAAAAATTAATATGTGTGAAATAGGAGCTGAAAGTATTTGAATTCATAACAACATAATTGTTATTAATATCATGGCTGTTACGTATTTGGCAGAAACGTTAGCGCGACGGACGAAATACTTAGCAGTATTTCGTCTGCCGCTACGTTCTGAGTTCAAATTCTGCCGGGGTTGACTTTGCATTTTATCTTAACGGGGCCGATAAAATAAGTGCCATCTGAGCACAGAAGGTCGATGTAATCAACTTACTCCCACCCCCAAAATTGCTGGCCTTGTGCCAAAATTTGAAACCATTATCATAGCTGTTATTTATGCTACTTAATATCATAATTGATATTTATGCTCCTTAATGTACAGCTGTTCATTTCCATTCATTTGTAAGACTGTTTCTGCTGCAACATGGTTTATATAGAACAGTGGCTTTCAAGCAGGGCTCTGCGGAACCTTAGGGTTCCGCCAGTACAGTCCAGGGGTTCCGTCAGCACAGTCCAGGAGTTCCGTCAGCACAGTCCAGGGGTTCCGCAAGAAGTTACAAAACTGCTAAAATCGGCAGTAATTTTTAATTCTCCTGTGCAGATATGTGCACACAAGAGTATTAAATTATTGCACAGGGGTTCCTCGAGCCAGTGGAATGTTCCCTTGGGGTTCCGCTCCAGCAAAAAGTTTGAAAAGCACTGATATAGAGTAATCCTATTTGGACAACCGTTCTAGTGTTATCCCCGTTGTCTTTATCTCAGTTTTTAGGGGGTAAAATAAGTACCTACCAAGTGTACTGGGGTTTATCATTTATAATAGTTGCATTTCGTATTTTCTTTTCATTGTCCTTTATGCTTCATTCGTCTTTGAATTGAAATCCTTTCCCTAAAAGTTTGTTCTGCTTATTTATGTCGGAAAAAATTTAATAAATAATCTCGAACTTTCATGGTTTCAAATATACGCGAATTAATTAATTGATAATATAATAGCTGCGTTCTGTTCCCAATTCTGAAGGTTTTCATAGCAAAAATAGCGTTTATTGAATTCACACACACACACACACACACACACACACACACACACACACAGCACACACACACACACATACACACACAAACACAACACACACGCAACACACACACACATATACACATACAATGTTAATGTAATCATATAAACATACACACACTCATATATATAACGTAAATATATGTTTATATATGCATATATGTATACATATACGTATACATACACACACACACACACACACACACACACACACACACACATATATATATATATATATATATTATATATATATATATATATATATGCATATTATACAGTCACAGATAAATGTGTGTGTGTGTGCCTTTCTCTCTCTCTCTCTCCTCTCTCTCTCTCTCTATATATATATATATATATATATAATATATATATATATATCTATTTATTTATATATGTACCCATATAATAGAAATAGCCCCCATAATAATTCGACATCAACACTTAAAATGTGTTTTTTTCTCCTTCCTTGTTCTTTGATATTTTTAATCAAATTCTATCCTGTCTTCTAATGTTAAAGATCTTATATTCCTACCTAGCTATATTTATTTACAACGCCATTGATCTCATTGTCAACGTTTGAAAGACATAGCACTTAGTTAACAAAGTCGATTCCAAGAGGACAAACAAACTTTTTTATGAGTAAACATCAGACGTCCAAGTGCTTTTTTCTTCCGTTAGATATCGAGGATCGAAAAAGTCACCCACCTTCCCATTTCGCTGGATGTTTGACGTCAAAACTAATGAATGTATCTAATAAAGTGTTCCTAAACTTATTCGTTGTTGAATCCATATACGAATTTTCAAAACTTACGGGACCCATATATGCAGGGCCGGTTTTAAGCCAATTAGATTTGTTCAAATTAGGCCTTGCACCAAGAGAGGGCTCTGCACACACGCTCGAGTGAAGGACACTATGATGAATTTTTAACATATCATTGCTGCTAATGGTGGGATCTCAAGCCATCAAGTCCACAAGATGTTTCATTGATTGACTTCTATGCAAAATATATATTTCCAAGTGGGAAGCATACCAACTTAGTGAATCATGCAAAAAAAGATGGCATCTATGTTTGGAAGCACTTATCAATGTGAACTACTATTTTCCAAATTGAAGCAAACTAAGAATTTGAGACCAATATTAACTGATAATCATCTTGAGAATATCTTGCTCTTAGCATCAACAAGTTTGAAGCCTAAAATTGAGAAGCTTTCAAGGAACAATAAAGCAGGCAAAGACACGCACACGTACACGCACACACACGTACACAGACACGCACACACACACACACACACACACACACACACACACACACACACACACACACACACACACGCACACGCACACGCACACACACAGGCACAGACACACACACACATATGATGGGCTTCTACACAGTTTCTGTCCATCACATTCACTCACAAGGCAGTGGTTGACCCAGGACTATGGTAAAAGACAGCTACCCACGGTGCTGCGCAGTGAGACTGAGCGCGAAATCACAAGGCAAAGTCAACTTCTTAAGCACATAGTTATGTCCGCAACTCTGTATATAAGAGCAGCTTGTTTATGTGTAGATAAATTAAGGTCGGGCCACAGCTGGAGTGAGTGGCTTGTTGAAGTGATTTATTGTCGTCCAAGAATTCCCTTCCTTACCCGAAGCCGGCAACTTTCAACTGTTTAAATGCAACGTTAACCATATCAGTCTTCAACGGTATGACTCTCACTGGCCTTGAGGGACTGCGAAGGGGAGGGGTTCATTCATTTCCTCCTGACATAACTATTATGATACCTCATTCATTAATGAAGAAAAAATATTTGATCACACTGGAGTGGAGGCTTTACACAAGACACAGCCATTTGAAATAGTAGACCTTTAGTTCTCGAACGGTGGTACACTGCGGTGCACTGTTATGCCGCAAGAGATATCTCGGTGCATCACAGTTTAAAAAAAAAAAATTTAAATTCTTTTGGAAAATCTACATTCATGACCGAACATCTTGAAAAACATGTTAGTCAAAATTTTGCTGCATAATGTTTTTTAAAAATATTAATAAAAAGACGTAAGCAAAAATTTCTACATTTTTTTCCTTTAAATTTTTAACTTAAAAGCATATTTTTAAAACAACCTCCACGTGAAATACGTCAGTAATTTTTTTGTTAGATCTTCAGTGCGTCACGAAATCAAAAAGATTGAGAGGCAAAACGGTAAAGAGTTCTTTAAAAGTTGTTTTTAATTTCTAGTTTAAAGTTTACCGTTTAGTTGCTGTCGCAAAGTAAATTCAGTACCAAATTTTATTAAGTTGTCTGTGGTTTAGGTTAAGTTAAAGTCAGTCTCTAACCTACGTGTCCATTATCCTGGTCTCTGTGGCGTTTAAGTGAACTGGAGTACAAGATTTACCCGTTGAACGGGAGGTCAGCCTGTCGCAAGGTTAACTCCGCAGCTGTCACTACTGCTCATTTTTATCCGAGTGGACTGAAGAAAAGTCAAATGATGTGTCTTGCTCAAGAAGACAACGCGCCGCACTGTCTGAGAATGGAAACCATAACGAAACGATCGGATGTTTGCCACCCAAACCACTACACAACGCACCTTCATATTTAGGATAAAGAACAGGTGAAGCAGTAACAGTAGTATATGAGACGCTTCAGCACCACCTGTTCGATGCTGACTTGTTTGACATTAGACCTTTTAATGTTTCTTTCTTTCTTTCTCTCCTTCTCGCCCCTTTCTGTTTATGATTGTGAGCATATATTTCTTTAAGTGTATAAGGAGGGAGACGTGTTTATACCAACCGTGTTTCATCAATAAACTATAATGTATCTCTCCTTCTCCGTCTCTCTCTCTCACTCTCTCACTCTCTCTCGATTTGTGTATATGCATATTTCTGCGCGCGCGCGCATGTGTTTACATGTGTTTTTTCTCCGTTGCCAAAAAGTACTAAGGAGGCGAGCTGGCAGAAACGTTAGCACGCCGGGCGAAATGCTTATCGGTATTTCGTCTGTCGTTACGTTCTGGGTTCAAATTCCGCCGAGGTCAACTTTGCCTTTCATCCTCTCGGGGTCGATAAATTAAGTATCAGTTGCGCACTTGGATCGATATAATCGACTTAATCCCTTTGTCTGTCCTTGTTTGTCCTCTCTGTGTTTAGCCTCTTGTGGGTAGTAAAGAAATAGGTATTTTGTCTGCCGTTACGTTCTGAGTTCAAATTCTGCCGAGGTCGACTTTGTCTTTCATCCTTTCGGGGTCGATAAATTAAGTACCAGCTACGTACTGGGGTCGATGTAATAGACTTAATCCCTTTGTCTGTCCTTGTTTGTCCCCTCTATGTTTAGCTCTATGTGGGCAATAAAGAAATAAAAAGTACCATCGCCAAAGCAGGTTGAATGTCCAGTCGGCCGTGCCAAATCGTCTGCGTCCAAACAGCTGCGCCCAGCCTTCTCATTCCGGTAGCAAGAGAACGTAGCAACGAAACATGATTGCAAACTGAGATCCAGGTCAGCAGAATTGATTGATCGATTAATGTGTTGTGAACATTATTAGTGGCTTGTAGTGTTGGCTTATATATAACCTCTACCTGATTGTAATCTCTCTCTATATAAACGGCAGTTTGTCTGTGCGTGTTTCTGTGTGTCTGTTTGCTTGTACCCTCACCCTGACCACGGCTTTCAACCGATTCTGATGAAACTTGACACACACATAGCCCAATGTCATAATTCAAAACTAACGCAGCGAAAATTTTGAAAAGTTCCCCCAGTTCTGAAAAAAATCGATAAATTCGACATGGGGTCGAGAATCAGAAACCCAAACCACAGACCGTCTAGGGGACGCAACTCCACCTTTTTTAACTCTCAAAAAAATTTACCATCATTTTCTTTCCATTTTTTTGCTATTTTTTGGCTATAACTCTCTAAAAATGCTTTATAGTTATTTCCCTTACAAACCTGAGCAACGCCGGGCGATACTGCTAGTATTAACTAAATCTAGTCGGCAGAATCGTTAGCACGCCGGGCAAAATGCTTAGCAGATTTTTTCCTCTATCTTTACGTTCTGAGTTCAAATTCTGTCGCGGTCAACTTTGCATTTCATCCTTTCGTGGTCGATAAAATAAGTACCAGTAGAGTACTGGGGTTCACGTAATCGCCTAGCCTCTTCCCGAAATTACTGGTCTTGTGCCAAAATTTGAAACCAATATTAACCAAATCTCCCTTAAATTACGTAACATCTTCAAAAAGTGACCCAATGGATAGCATACATAGCTCGAGACATTTAATGTGTCCAACACGCTCAAGCCACCCCCTACATACTAACCACAATACTTAGTCTTTATATGAAACCCTTATATGAAGAATGAAGGTACTTGATGAAACAAAAGATACGTTAGCCATATATGTCTCCTCAATAAGTTACTCAATGATTTTTGCATCTACCCTGTTCCAAAGTTTACACCTCACGTTAGCTACATCAATGTTAATGCCATAATCCCATAATTATTTTAACTCTATTACAGGTATAATTCTCCACACTATTATATGACATTCATCGCTTAAGTATCGTCATATTATGTCATTTTAAGTTTAATATTTTATTAATATGATTATAGAAGCGCTCTTATCTTTTAAGTCTCATGCTAAGTCGCCGTACACATAATGGCATGTATTTCTTTAATAAAAAATGAGGAAGGAAAAAACAAAAGAAAGAAAAAGAAAACGGACAGATTCCGTAAATACTGAAACTGTAGGAAAACGTGTTTTTCACAGAATTTACTACAAAAGATTCAACGACGCTAAACGAGATTTAGTCTCTCTCTTTTACTCTTTTACTCTTTTATTTGTTTCAGTCATTTGACTGTGGCCATGCTGGAGCACCGCCTTTATTCGAGCAAAGCGACCCCGGGACTTATTCTTTGTAAGCCCAGTACTTATTCTATCGGTCTCTTTTGCCGAACCGCTAAGTGACGGGGACGTAAACACACCAGCATCGGTTGTCAAGCAATGCTAGGGGGACAAACACAGACACACAAACATATACACACACACTTATATATTATATATACACATATATATACGACAGGCTTCTTTCAGTTTCCGTCTACCAAATCCACTCACAAGGCATTGGTCGGCCCGGGGCTATAGCAGAAGACACTTGCCCGAGATGCCACGCAGTGGGACTGAACCCGGAACCATGTGGTTGGTTAGCAAGCTACTTACCACACAGCCACTCCTGGCCTTTTCTTTCTTTCTTTCTTTCTTTCTTTCTTTCTTTCTTTCTTTCTTTCTTTCTTTCTTTCTTTCTTTCTTTCTTTCTTTCTCTTTCTTTCTTTCTTCTTTCTTTCTTTCTTTCTTTCTTTCTTTCTTTCTTTCTTCTTCCTTCTTCCTTTCTTTCTTTCTTTCTTTCTTTCTTTCTTTCTTTCTTTCTTTCTTTATTCCTTCCTTCCTTCCTTCCTTCCGTTGAAATCATTTGCTGATTTCATAAACGGTAAAAGTGATAATTATATATATAATATGGGTTGCTAATTTGCAATTTCACAACCTAAAGGCAGAAATATATACGTCACTAAAGTGAGAAAGGGCACAGATCAGCTCCAGTATGGCTAGAAATAAGAGCTAAAGCAACTCAATAGCCACAGAAAGCACTATTTTAATGAATGACAAGGCGGTGCCCCAGCATCAACTCTTGCTACACATTTTTATATATCATTTGCTAGCAACACGGTTTTAGAGAATCTTAAATTTATTGCTGGTTATAAGAAAGTTTTAAGGGCCATCCTTTGCTTAGAGAAGTCCGACTTTTGCCTTTGTACGAGTTTCAACACGGTAAACATGCATCTCGAGCAGTTTCAAGCTGTTGCAAAAAGGATAGGAACTTGCGCTACGAGAATAGGAAGAAGATGGTTGAACTAATTTTGATCTGGAGACATGTGCCGGAATAATGGGCACAACGGATGCCCTCCATCAGTGGTCAATCGTGAAACACTGAATCATGTTGTGAAGGCCAATCATAGGACTAATGTTCGATCTTTTGCCAATAATTTGCTGGTTTTTAAATCATTCGTAGCGCGTCATTTAGCAGCGATAGACAAATTGTTTCCATATGAATTAAGCGCTGCAACAAGGCGCATCGTTTGCAGTTCTTTTCTTCTTGTACGAAACGAATGTGTCCTGTATGACTAACATTAAAAGATATTCGCAGAGGTCAGATTCCGAGGAGTCACCTGAGTATGTTTCAAAACCCCTCTTTACACTCACCACAAAAGGTTATTATTACTGTTTGGTGGTATTGTCAAAGTATCATTCATTATTCGTTTCTGCAGCCAGAGGAAACAATAACATACCAATCACACAGCCAACAAATTGAGGAAATGATTTCCAAATTTTCCAGGAATCATCTGGCATTACTAATCAGACGAAGGACTATATTCTTGCATGATAATATCAGACCTAACATAGCAAACCAGACCAAAGTAAAGTGGAAGCACTCCGTCGGTTACGACGACGAGGGTTCCGGTTGATCCGAATCAACGGAATAGCCTGCTCGTGAAATTAACGTGTAAGTGGCTGAGCACTCCACAGACACGTGTACCCTTAACGTAGTTCTCGGGGATATTCAGCGTGACACAGAGAGTGACAAGGCCGGCCCTTTGAAATAAAGGTACAACAGAAACAGGAAGTAAGAGTGAGAGAAAGTTGTGGTGAAAGAGTACAGCAGGGATCACCACCATCCCCTGCCGGAGCCTCGTGGAACTTTTAGGTGTTTTCGCTCAATAAACACTCACAACGCCCAGTCTGGGAATCGAAACCGCGATCCTATGACCGCGAGTCCGCTGCCCTAACCACTGGGCCATTGCGCCTCCACTAGACCAAAGCAAAATGCAGTAGCTTAATTACGAAATATTGGATTAACCACCATATTTTCCAGCCTTATCACCACCAGATTATAATTTATTTCGCCGTCTTCAGCTTTTCATCCGCGACAAAAAATGTGCAAACAAAAAAAAAAACGTATTGATAGCATTGATCTGAACAATGTGTAGCTTCAAAAAACAGTAATCTTTTCCAAAGGGGAATATATAGCCTCTCAAGGAAACGGAAACAAATTGTTGAAGCTATTGGAGCTGTTATAAGGGAATTAGTAATAATGGTACACCCCTCCCACGTCACGAATGGAATAACCTAGTCACTATAAGTAAAGAGAAGTACGTGAAGTACGAGAGTACATAGTAGGCAGTTAGAGATAGTCGTGTCTTTACTGGTTTTACTAAGTATACTGTATACCGAAGTGAGCGTTTTATCAATCTAACATTTTTAAGGAAAATAATAAGAGCCTCTTTTGTTTAAAGAATAATTTGATTATGAATACAGATATTTAGAACAGTTCAAATATGTTTGGGACATATTTGGCCTGTACAAAAAAAAGGCTATATTCACAGATAAATTTAAGATTCTCTAAAACCGTGTTGCCAGCAAATGATACATAAAAATGTGTAGCAAGAGTTGATGCTGGAGCACCGCCTTGTCAGTCATTAAAATAGTGCTTTCTGTGGCTATTGAGTTGCTTTAGCTCTTATTTCTAGCCATACTGGAGCTGATCAGTGCCCTTTCTCACTTTAGTGACGTATATATTTCTGCCTTTAGGTTGTGAAATTGCGAATTATCAACCCATATTATATATATAATTATCACTTTTACCGTTTATGAAATCAGCGTATGATTTCAACGGAAGGAAGGAAGGAAGGAAAGAAGGGAGAAAGAAAGAAAGAAAGAAAGAAAAGGCTAATACACTAAATCTCGTTTAGCGTCGTTGGATCTTTTCATGCTTCAGGCAATAAGTGTTGAAAAACACCAACTGCCGTTTCAAGGTGCCTGCTCTCGGCAGAATGTGAATGCATTTCTCGCTCGTTGGCATTCATCAACACTGTGTACTGCAAATGAATATTTACTTCTGTAGTTGATCCGCATCAAAACATGAAGTGCTCACACACAACGGGCGCCAGCCGCGGCTGCACAAAATGTTGCCGAGGGCACGTGAAAGTAGTGTCGCGAACAAACAAACATTTACATATATAGATTTCTTTTTTGGAGTTTATTTTATTTCTTCAATTATAAAAGTTATATACAAACAAAAAACAGGAATAAAAGAGAGATAAGAAAGGAAAAGAAAGAAAAATAAAGTGGGCGGCTGGTCGATGAAGCAGTAGACGATGGAGGGAGAGGGGGCGATGGGCCACATGTCCCAGCACAAATGGTGTGATCAGAAGCGCCCCACGGTAATTACCGCGTATACGAAGGGGTGTTTACTCTTTTACTTGTTTCAGTCATTTGACTGCGGCCATGCTGGAGCACCGCCTTTAGTCGAGCAAATCGACCTCGGGACTTATTCTTTGTAAGCCCAGTACTTATTCTATCGGTCTCTTTTGCCGAATCGCTAAGTGACGGGGACGTAAACACACCAGCATCGGTGTCAAACAATGCTAGGGGGACAAACACAGACACACAAAACAACACACACACACAACACACACATATATATATATATATATATACATATATATACGACAGGCTTCTTTCAGTTTCCGTCTACAAATCCACTCACAAGGCATTGGTCGGCCGGGGCTATAGCAGAAGACACTTGCCCAAGATGCCACGCAGTGGGACTGAACCCGGAACCATGTGGTTGGTTAGCAAGCTATTACCACACAGCCACTCCTGCACCTCTTGAAAATTTTCTGGCTTTAACGGTATCGTGAAAAGCTTGACTGGAGGCCCAACCTATCGAGTCTTTTTTTTTTTACAGAACTTAGAAAAACTGAAGGACTGCTGCAAGAAGCGTTTGAATCCGAGAGGGAAATATTTTGAATAAAATCATAATTAGCTGATTCTCCTGTATTTTCTTTTTTACCCAAAGCCAAGAATTTTTCAGCATCCCTTCGTAAATATTTTATACTGATTCACTTTTAAGCGACCATTCCAGGTAGGACAACCCAATGAACACCATACGATACCAGAACACGTTATCTCATATTTCAGTGTAAAACAGAGGGAGCCTGTATGGGGGTCACTCACCTTGTTGGAAATGGCCTCTTTAAAACGAAATGACACATTGGATAAATTGATACACTCTGGGGTTATCATTTTTGATTGTAGGTTTGCTCTTAGGGATAAACAACAACACTAACTACTACTACTACTACTACTACTACTACTACTACTACTACTACTACTACTACTTTTACAACAACGACAACACCAAGACTCTGCACCTTAATTAATCTCTTCAACAAAACCCGTCACAATCATCTCCAGGTGTTTGTGACTGGTTTTTAAATAAAATGTTTGTTTTACGTGAAAGTGATTAAAAAAGAAACAATAACGCATAAATGACAAATAAAAAAAAAACACAACAAAAAACAAAAAAATAATGTTATGTTTTCCTTCAGTATTGTTGTTGTTGTTGTTGTTGTTGCTGTTGTATTATCGTTGATGTGAGTGTTGATGTTTTGATGGCGGCGGTGGTGAAAGTGAAGAAAAATTTCCAATCGTCTATTTACCTCTATTAGCCAAATCTATTTTCGTAACAATGCAACAAATCTATCTATCTATCTATCTATCTATCTATCTATCTATCTATCTATCTATATCTATCTATCTATCTATCTATCTATCTATCTATCTCTCTCTCTCTATCTAACTATCTATCTATCTATTTGCTTATCAGCCAATCTATTTATCGACCTTTGCAACAATCAAACAACCACACAAACAACCAATCAGTCTGCTTTATATACGTACGTACGTATGTATCTCTCACTCACTCACTCACGCACTCTATCTATCTATCTATCTATCTATCTATCTATCTATCTATCTATCTAGATCTATCTATCTATCTATCTATCTATTTATCTGTCTGTTTGTCTGTCAAATTTGTATGCCGATATAAAATCAAGCGGTATGAATGAAAGAGTAGTCAGGGTGTACAAAGCTCGAACAACGGGTGCTTTTTTTTATATACTATATTATATAGTTTGAAAGAATTAAAAACAAATTAAGGTAAGTCATAACATTTCTCAAATTAAGTATTTTCGTCTCTTAATCGATTCTTTCACCCCTTTCCTTTTATGGCACATCTACCCAGTCCCCCACTTTGTTTTCATTCTTCCAAAATCGACAAAATAAAGTATCAGTGAAATACCGAGGATCAATATAATTTCCTGCACCCTCTCCTAAAATTTTGGTTTTGTACATATGCGAGAAAATAAATGTGTAATAGTATATACATTCGAAACAATATTAAAGTAAGATAGATAGATAAATAGATAGATAGATAGATAGATAGATAGATAGATAGATAGATAGATAGATAGATAGATAGATAAATAGATAGATAGATAGATAGATAGATGGATAGATAGATAGATATACCATATAATAAGGTCCTTATATTTACTTAATTTTTCAAATAATTTTACAAAAGTGTTGCTGTCTGCTGGCATTGGCATATCTATGAGTAAACGTGTTTTGTCAACATGATTTTTTTTACCAAAATATCTAGTCTACTGGCCTTTATAGTATGATCGGTTTGGGTACTAAAGTCCCAAAGAATGGTGACACCTTTATTTTCACCTCAGTTCTTTTCACATGGCAGTCCAAACTCACGGGATATGATTCGGTGCAAATACTGGCCAACTCTATTAGGGCAACAACCGGCCAGAGACAGACAGCAGTGGAAGGAGTCTAGGGTGGGATCCTCCTTCATGAGTGATGAAGTCCTGGTTGAGGTTGGGAGTTTAAGCTTATAATATTTGTTTTGCAGCAGCTTAGTATTGGAGCAGTGCTTGAATGAAAATAGGTCTTACTCTTTAAGGATAAGCAACTGATCAAGACAGAAACATTTGTAATGTATTCATTTCAGGCTAGCATACGAAGTGGGTACTGAAAAGATCCTGGCTTTAACGGTATCGCGAAGGGCCTGGTTGAGGGCCCAACATTCCGAGTTCTTTTAGAGGGCTTAGAAAAACCGAAGGACCGCTGCTATAAGTATGTGAATCTGAGAGGGGAATATGTTCAATAAAATCATAATTAACTGCTCCTCTTGTATATACTTTTATCCAGAGCCAGGAACTTTCCAGCACTCCTTCGTATGTTCCCATCAGTTCTTCTCACATGGGAGTCCAGACTTATGGCATACGAGACAGTGCATATATACTGGCCAAGTTTATGATGACAAGTAATGTATTCATTTGAGGCTAGCTCAGAGCTAGCATAGAATTGTTTTCCTGGTTGCACAACAAAAGTGGCAGGCAGGGTGTGTGCCATCTTAAAGAATATTTGCTTGGTAGTATCTGGCGACTAGGTATGGAATAGAGGGCTTCATTATAGCAGCCCGGCTGCTATAATGGAGCCGCTACAAACCACATGGTAGCAAAGCAAACTTCTTAACCATACAACCAATTTAAAAACTTTATGATCAAAGATGCAGATTCCCAACCACATGGTTCCAGGTTCAGTCCCACTGCATGGCACCTTGGGCAAGTGTCTTTTACTATAGCCTCGGGCCGACCAAAGCCTTATGAGAAGATTTGGTAGGCGGAAACTGAAAGAAGCCCATCATGTGTGTGTGTGTATTTGTGCCACATCTAGATCGGTGCTGCTGCACACCTGGGCATCCTTGGTTGCATCCAAATGAGGGTCACACAACAGATTGGTATCAGCTCACCCCCAGACATACTCTTGTCCCTATCTCACTGCCAGGCTCTTAACTCTCTCTGCTTTTTACTAGCATCCCTGCTCCTTGAACCCACACCTGGTGTTATTCAGTGCGTTTAAGAGTGATATCAGTGCCATGCAAAAGAGTAATGGTAAGAGAGAATCACCTTGAAAGATGCCTCGTTTGTTGCTTATGTTGTTAGATTGTCTCATCCCATTACATTGGTTTATAAGGAGACGTATATTCCACTTGGCCATGCCATCTTATAATAATTTGGAGACGACAGGAGAGATCTTGTATAACTCAAGGGCCTTGAGTAGCCAATTATGTGGGACACTATCAAACGCTTTCCTGTAATCTATTCATGTCATACTCAGATTCTTCTTTTAGCTCCGGCAATTCTCTACAATCATTTTATTTACGAGCAATTGATCTTTGCAGCCATAAGAATTCCTTTTACAGCCTTTTTGAGCTTGTGGAATGATAGAGTTCTGTTAGTATGGATGTGAGGAACTTGTAGATGGTGTTGAGACACGTTATTGGTCGGTAGTTCTTTGGATTTTTGTGTCTTCAGTTTTTGGTGGAAGGTATGTTGTTCCTTCAGTCAGTCAAGCAGGTATTAACGATACCAGCAGTAGCAATAAAACCAACACCAAACGCGAACAACAATACCAATATTACCAACAACAACTGCAAGAACACCTTGTCAGCCGGCTGGTTTGGCATCGGAGTGTCGCGCGCGTTTGCGACGATGAAAAACTTCCAAGCAAAACAAGACCACGTTACAACATAGACCTCACAAGCAAATAGGAGATATTAACCCAGGCATGGATGCTCATCAAGTATGAACAAACCTAGGTCAACTTAGCCATACCAAAAGAAGCAATTGAAGCAGTAGAGAAAGAAAAAAAAAATGGTTCATTTCAGATGCATCTCAGCAGAGACTAAGAAACCAACGATAATAGCCCAGGGATGATACCGAGGGGCAGACAATATGGTACCATTTCGGTGCTTTTTAAGTCAGAAGCCCCTTGTAAAATCAGAAAAGTCATTATGTACCCATCCCATATGGGAAAAGAATAGTGTGTGTCCACATTCCAAAGATTCTACCAAGACTTGACATGTGGTGGCTTCTGGGATGCGTGATTGAGCAAGAGTCAGATACCGTTCCGATAGAGGTGGCAAAAACTGCCAGGGAGGGCTGGTCCGGGGTGGATCTGGAGATATTTCTCTAGATCAAGTCCGAAAACTTCAAAAGAATCCCCGGACTGCATCCGTTGCCAAAACGGGATGGTATTGCATATAATGGTGGCGAGCTGGCAGAAACGTTAACACGCCGGGCGAAATGCGTAGCTGTATTTCGTCTGCCGTTACGTTATGAGTTCAAATTCGGCCGAGGTCGACTTTGCCTTTCATCCTTTCGGGGTCGATTAAATAAGTACCAGTTACGCACTGGGGTCCATATATAATCGACTTAATCCGTTTGACTGTCCTTGTTTGTCCTCTCTGTGTTTAGCCCCTTGTGGGTAGTAAAGAAATAGGTATTGCATATAATGACTCAGGGCAGAAGGCCACATTGTTTCGTTTGTGGAGAAACTACTCATTTGCGAGCTTTCTGCCCTCAACTGATAAAATGTGCGAGGGGTCGAAGGCCTCCACTGCTGCCTACGCCGGGACGAGGACCATAGCCAACACCAGCACCGGTAAAACTACCAGCAACAACAAGCGAAACACCACCAAAGACACTGACCACCCTAGGGGAAAACGAGGTAACCTCTCCCACCCCACACCAATAAATACATACATAAATAAGAATATAAACATACACAGGCACAAACACACAACCACAGATCCCTCTTCTTCTTCTTCTCTTCTTCTTCTTCTTCTTCTTCTTCTTCTTCTTCTTCTTCTTCTTCTTCTTCTTCTTCTTCTTCTTCTTCTTCGCTACCACTATCCCTACAAGAAATATTTCTGTGTCAGTGGAGGCGCAATGCCCCAGTGGTTAGGGCAGCGGACTCGCGGTCATAGGATCGCGGTTTCGATTCCCAGACCGGGCGTTGTGAGTGTTTATTGAGCGAAAACACCTAAAAGCTCCACGAGGCTCCGGCAGGGGATGGTGGTGATCCTGCTGTACTCCTTCACCACAATTCTCTCACTCTTACTTTGTTCTGTTGTACCTGTATTTCAAAAGGTCCGGCCTTGTCACTCTCTGTGTCACACTGAATATCCCCGAGAACTACGTTAGGGGTGCACGTGTATGTGGAGTGCTCAGCCACTTACAAGTTAATTTCACGAGCAGGCTGTTCCGTTGATCGGATCAACCGGAACCCTCGTCGTCGTAACCGACGGAGTGCTTCCATTTCCATCCATTTCTGTGTCATTTCTATTATAGCTATAAACAGTAACGCCACTAGGTCTAACACCACCATCAGCACCTTTTTTTTAGGAACTCGTCTAGAATTACAAGAACCTGCACAACCAATGCTAGTTGGAAAAAAACTGCTACCCCACCACAACCACCACCACCACCACCACCACCACCACCTCCACCACCATCATCATCACCATCATCATCATCATCATCATCATCATCATTATCACCATCATCACCACCACCACCACCACCATCATCATCATCATCATCATCATCATCATCATCATCATCACTACTCGGAAAATACTACATACTACACCACTGTTACCTCCGCTATTATAGATTTACGTTTCTTTCTTTCTCCGTTCCAGATGACGATGCTTGTTCTGTTATCCCTGATACTACTGTCAACTACACACCATGTCCTTGCATCATGTAAGTAGAACTTTTATAAAGCCTGTTGTCTTGTTTCTATTTGTTGTTGTCATTTATATTTCATCGTTTAATCAGAAGATATGTGTTTCTTTACTTGCCCACAAGGGGCTAAACATAGACGGGACAAACAAGGACAGACAAACGGATTATGTCGATTACATCGACCCCAGTGCGTAACTGGTACTTAATTTATCGACCCCGAAAGGATGAAAGGCAAAGTCGACCTCGGCGGAATTTGAACTCAGAGCGTAACGGCAAACGAAATACGGCTACGCATTTCGCCCGGCGTGCTAACGGTTCTGCCAGCTCGCCACCTCTTTAATCAGAGGATATGAGCTTTTCAGAGTCAAGGGCTCTAAAGAAACCTGAAGATACCTGTGAAACGCTTGTATCCACCGGTCAAACCGAGTCAAGTACTTAACTGGTGCTTTATTCTATCGACCCCGGAAGCATGAAAGATAAAGTTAACATGGACAAGATTTGAACTCGGAACATATCAAGTATCGCAGTGCCTTTTTTCGCATGCTCCGACGATTCAGCGATTTCTCGAATGTTGGGTTCCCAAATTATCATACTTCAGAATTTGATATTTATTGAAAGTATTGAGATAAGCACAGGCATGTTTGTCTGTCCTTGTTTGTCCCCTCTGTGTTTATCCCCTTGTGGGTAGTAAAGAAATAGGTATTGGTCTTTCGTCCTGCTTTTAGCGACTTCCTTTTGCCTTCTGTATTCATCCTTCAAGGTTGATCGATAACAAAGAAGTAACCATCATGTACTGTAAAAACTGATCCTTTCCTTCCCCCGTCTCCATCCCAACCTGCAAAATGCGTGGCCCTATGTCTATATATGGAAATACAACGAATTATCGAGAAAACAGTATCAACACCGTGAAGTATATTTACCACTTAAATGTGGTTAACCACTAAGGGTTGATGCTACTGTAGCTTGTAGCCTCAGGAAGACACCTCCTCCAGCTGGCTATTGACACACTTTCTGTGCCCTGTCAGTATTTGCAAAGGGAAGCCATCCTTCCCATCGTCGACCTGACGTGATACGCACGGACCCGGGTTTCTGAGTATTTACCCGTCGTCAGCGCACGGCAATCACCGGCCTTCGATGCGAAAGGGTCCCAATGCAAATACATATATCCTTTTTCCAGTGACGAAAAGTCACTGATCTCGAAAAGGTGTAAACAAGCAATCGCCAGCAAAGGGTTCTGTACTACTACTACTACTACTACTACTACTACTACTACTACTACTACTACTACTACTACTTGTCCTTTAAAATATGATTTTCTCCTTTCTCTTTCAGCTACTCCTTGTGAAGACAGACCCTTTATAGCTGATCCGAATAATAATAATACAATATATTACACGCGTGACGGTACTGTGGAGCTGTCTTGCAGGGCAAACGAAAAGTTTGTCGAAGCCCTACAAAGTTGTATTAGCCTAAGCGATGGTAAGTATTTGCTCAATGTCTCTTTTGTACCGTTTCGTAACTGGAATTTCGTAAAAATTATAAATGGGCACCAAATCATCGTATTTTATATTCCATATTTCAGTCAACTCTTATTGTTGACAACCAAAGTTTGTTCATATCTAATATCAATACACGATCAGTTTCAAGTTAAGATCTCTGTCCATGTACCGCGGACAAAGTCCCAGATCCGTAGTAGAAATATAATGTAGAACAAGCAATGTACTTGATCTTAAGTAAACAGACAGAGGACGAGCAATGTCTTTGCGATAGATTGCAGAATATGCAATCTATCCGGCATAATTGTCACATCTTGTGATAGAAAAACTGTCCTTTTTGTGGTCGTATAACCTACTCGAGAGAATAAAATAACTTGTTACTTATGTTTGAAGAAAAGTGAGATTAACTGAGTCGTAGTGAGATTAACAGATTAACAGAGGCGAAGGAAACAAACGGAGAGCTATAGGAGTAGATGTGAGAAAACGTGAGAAACGTAAGAAAACGTATGGGAATTGGAGTGCTAGGGAATACAAGGAGTGTTTGAGAATATGTAAGAGAAATGAAGAAACACTCAGTGAGTTGGGCAGTATAAGGGTGATGTTAGGAAAAATGGCGTTCACGTGATATTGCGAGAGTTTCCTTCAAACTCTCTATAAATCTGTGCCTCACATTCTCCGATGAGATTATGTTGATACATATTATATTGCTACAACTACATCCCAAAGATACGAGTTCCCTTTTCGGACTAAATGTTTCTGTCTTGATCAGTTGCTTATCTTTAAAGAGTAAGACCTATTTTCATTCAAGTACTGCTCCAATACTAAGCTGCTGCAAAACAAATATCTTAAGCTTAAACTCTCAACCTCAACCAGGACTTCATCACTCATGAAGGAGGAACCCACCCTGGACTCCTTCCACTGCCGTCTGTCTCTGGACGGTTGTGGCCCTAATGACTCCAGGTAGCCAGTGAGACCATCTTGCCATCTTGTCTTTGATCAGCCTCTTGATCATGTGAGGAGGCACATGGCCTAGTGGTTAGAGCAGTGGACTCATGGTCAAGGGATCGCGGGTTCGAATCTCAGACCGGGCGATGTGTGTGTTTATGAGTGAAACACCTAAGCTCCACGCAGCCCCGGCAGAAGGTAATGGCGAAACTTCTGCTGATTCTTTCGCCACAACTTTCTCTCACTCTTTCCTCCTGCATCTTGCAGCTCACCTGCGACGGACCGGCTTCCCGTCCAGGTGGGGAACCTGTACGCCAAGAAACCGGGAAACTGGCCCTTATGAGCCAGGCATGGCTAGAGAAGGTCGATAAATTAAGTACCAGTTACGCACTGGGGTATTTCAGTCCTTCAGTCTCGTGATGTGGCCATCCCATCTATATTTGTTATCCTTGATAGTCCTTATGATGTAGTTGACTCTCGTGTGCTGTCGAATCCAGGCATTGGTTTTCTTGTCCCGCAGTGTGATGCCGAGCATGATTCGTTCCATTTTCCGTTGGGCTACAATGAGGGCGTTCATGATGGTAGTGTTGAGAACCCATGTTTAACTACCGCAAATCATCACTGGAAGGATGTACTCGTTGAAAATTTTTCTTTTAATTTTCATGGAAGTTTTGAAACTTTTCATGAGACTTTCCACTCTCCCAAAGGGCGCCTAACCAGGCGGAGATTTCTGTCTTTCGTCCCTATTTTCACCAGGTAAACGTAGCTGTCTATTTCTTCTATGATCTTGACGTTTACGGTGATGGGCGCTGGAATAGCGAGCTTGTTGAACAAGACCTTGGTCTTTCCAAGGTTCATGCTGAGGCCTACAGGTTAACTTGTAGTGTGGATGTCGGTGAGCATTTCCTCCATTTACTTAGGTGTATGCAGAGTCAAGATGATATCATCTGCAAAATCCAGGTGACATGGTTGTTCTCCGTCAATGTCGGTACCTTTCTTGTCCCATTGGATTTTGTTGATGACAGCGTCTTGCAGGCACGATGTAAACGACTTAAGTGAGATGTTATCGCCTTACCTTACTTCCTTCTCCAGCTTAATCTGACACCCTGTAAAGGTCATTTAGCTGATCGGAAAAGATTCAGATTCATTTACTAAAAACAACTACAAAAAAAAACTACAACGAGAAGGACGTGTTGTTTAATTTCTCTGTCTTATTACGCTTGCTCAACGGTTTCTGCTTTTTGGAAGATGTTATTTGCATCCTGTCTTCGCTCAGATCGTTGAAGGCACTTCTTTTACTTGTGTTCAGACATTAGACTGCGTCCATGCTGGGGCACTACTTTAAATTATTTTTGATCGAATGAATCGATCCCAGCACTACTTTTTAAAATCCGGTATCCAGTACTACTTTTTAAAATCCGGTATCCAGTACTACTTTTTAAAATCCGGTATCCAGTACTACTTTTTAAAGTAGGTATCATTTGTAGAGCCGCTAAGTACGTATACACACATACATGGAAAAATACCCTCTTGATGTTGAAATTCCAATGAATAAGCTTTGGATGTAGGCTAGAAACCGGCTCCTTCCCTACTGGCAAAAAATTTTGAAATAAAACTGAATGATGACATACAAAGTGCAAGAGGTATTTTCAGGACGTATTTTAAAATATAATTCTAATTAAAATATAATTAAAATATAAAACAAATGTATTTAAAAAAAAATATTCTTGATAATTTTTCCAAGATTGTTCTCTGAATCCACGTTCAGCTTCGATAACTGCTGCAACGTGGGATTGGAATTGCTGACGTGTCCACATTAAACGGTCCTTATTCAGTCTGGGCATCACCAGGGCAATAGAAGCCTACAATAAAGCTCAGCTATTGTTATGATGTCGACTAGGTTTTCTTTAAATGACGTTCCAAACGTGGTAGTCCATACGATTTACAATGGAGTGCTGAAATTTACGAAGGGTGCACGAAGACAGGAGCTTTTCAGTACCTCTTGCAAAAAGCTGGTGAGTTTGGAGGCCACGAGTTTGGTGTTACATGATCATAAAGATTGTCTGACATCTATTCTTGGTTAAGTGGACTTTGTGAGAAGGAACTGAGGTTTTTCAAAACACATATGGCCTTCCATTGCATTCTTCATCCATCTAGGGCTTAACAACTGTCTCCGGCTCCTAAACGTTTTCAGCTGCGTTAATTCTTAGACCCAGTGGAAATACGCGAAGTGGCATGACATGACCGACGTTACTCACCACTCTTAAAAGCATCAAGTATGTTGGAGACTTGGCGTGCATCTTGCTGGTGACATAATGAGGATCTGCACATAACCATCTGTCATTTCTCCTGTAAGACTTTT
>NC_043013.1:44825757-44855757 GCF_006345805.1 Octopus sinensis | reverse complement strand
GATGGTGAACAAAAGTGTAGAGTGGTGTGAAAGTGTTTGAAGAGGCTAGGATAACACATGCAAGACTCAAGAGAGATTTAAAAAAGAATGTTACTATCGAGAACGTGAATCACAATGACCTTTTTGTGTGCACAGTTTGTGATAGACCATGCCTTTCTTTTGCTGGGCTCAAATCTCATTTGAGAACCCATGGAAAACGAACCTACACCAACTATTCTACCTATATGTCTGTACACACCTTTGAATGCAATGTATGCCAGAATGTGTGCAAATCTAACAGGTCTCAAAAGACATTATAAGATCCACAAAGATCAGAGCTTAACTGCAGCTCTTGGTGGTCCAAATCAGATATCCAATCTATGTGGGTGTCTTTTCAAAACATTGTCTGGTTTAAAAAGCTACATCAGATGTCATGCTGGTTCTAAGGTGTAGGTACAGGAGGTGGCTAAACTCTGCATAAGGAGTAGACAACCACCATATATCTATTTATATGCATGTGTACATATATACATATGCACACACACACACACACACAACACACACACACATATTGGGTTGAGGCATAAACAAAAAAAACTACAACAAATTAATTAATAGCATACTCTCCGTTGTTGTTTATGACTTCCTCCCATCGTTCAATAAGTGTTTGGATGCCTCGACGATAGAAATCTCCGTCCTGACTCAAAGAATTCGTCCAACCAAGCCCTCAATCCCACGTCGTTATTGAGCGATACACCTCACAAAGTGGTCAGGCCTTGTCGTGTTGCAGAGGAACACCCTTTCGCCTATTCGGTCTCATTTTCTGAATTGCTTCGTTGCGTCGGTGAAGTTGTTGAACGTAGAACTCAGCATTGAGTGTTTTGTTGCGCTCAAGCTGTTCGTAATGAATTATGTCTCATCAGTCCCAACATACACACAATATGATTTTTTCGAGGATGAAGGTCTTGTTTTGCTCGCAGAGTCGCTTGTTTGTTGGTGCTGAGCCATTTTTTTCGCTGCTTCATATCAACGTAAAGGCACCATTTTTCATCGCCAGTGACAATGCGGTAAAGAAAACGCTGTTAGTGACCGTGGGTTGAGCGATGTCGAGCGAGCAAACTGACGGTAATTGTGGAGAGTTGATTTTTACTATTTTCGCTCAAATTGTGTGGCACCTAAGCGCCGAGTTTCTGAACCTTACCCATTGAGTGAAGGTGGTTCACCACAGTTTTTGATTACAGTTCATCTGCTCCCCCAATTTGACGTGGATTTTCGTGAAGAAGTTGATTCAATCAATCTTCATCGAGTTAGTCGCCCGGTGTGTCATCCGTCCTTGAGGTAAAAATTCCCATTTTTAAAGCGCGAAAACCTACGGCGGGCGGTACTTTGAGGCATTGCTCCTTTTCCATGCGCAACATAAATCTCACGAGTAGCTTCGGCAGCCTTAACACGATTAAATGCAAAAAGCGAATGGTGCCGAAAATACTCATTTTCGTCCATTTCACATTCCATTTTAATGATCTGAAAATACACAAAAATCTGTAAAATTGAAAAATCAAAGCACATTATCTTGTAGAGCAAAAAATTCTCTTTTAATTAATATAAAACATTTTGCCAATGCCTTTTATTAAAGAGTACCACCTTTTACTGCGCAAGCCCTGAAGGCATGGTGGCCAGAAAATTTTTGTTAAATTGCAGATAATCTTTGACTTCCCGTATTATATATATAAACTAGGGTACGTAAAAGACGATCGGTTAGCTGGTCGAAACTTCGAAGTCACTGGCAATTATATTTTTGTCTAAGCGTGGCTGTGTAGTAAGAAGCTTGTGTCCTAATCATATGGTTCCGGGTTCAGTATCGCTGCGCGGCACCTTGGGCAAGTGCCTTCTAATATAGCCACAGGCCGACCAAAGCCATGTGAGCGGATTTAGTAGACGGAAACTGAAAGAAACCCGTCGTCTATCTATCTATCTATCTATCTATCTATCTATCTATCTATCTATCTATCTATCTATCTATCTATCTATCTGCCTGTCTGCCTGTCTGCCTGTCTGCCTGTCTGCCTGTCTGTCTGTCTGTCTATCTATCTATCTATCTGTCTGTCTGTCTGTCTGTCTATCTATCTATCTATCTATCTATCTATCTATCTATCTATCTATCTATCTATCTATCTATCTATCTGTCTGTCTGTCTGTATGTATGTCTGTCTGTCTGTCTGTCTGTCTGTCTATCTATCTATCTGTCTGTCTGTCTGTCTGTCTGTCTATCTATCTATCTATCTATCTATCTATCTATCTATCTATCTATCTATCTACCTATCTATCTGTCTGTCTGTCTGTCTGTCTGTTTGTCTATTTATCTATCTATCTATCTATCTATCTATCTATATCTGTGTATGTCTCTGTGTCTGTGTTTATTCCCCTCCTCCACCGCTTGACAACTGGTGTTGGTGTGTTTACCCCGTAACTTAACGGTTCGGCAAAATAGCTCGATAGAATAAGTACCAGACTTTAAAAAATTAATAAGGTCCGGGGTTGATTCATTCGACTAAAATCTTTTCAAGACGGTGCCCCCAGCATAGCCACAGTCTAATGACTGAAATAAGTAAAAAATAAAAGTTAATATATTTACGAGAGGGTAACCAAAAGTAACCGGAAGCGTTCTCTGTATGACAAGCTCGTTGCAGCTCAAGCCTCCGCCGCTAGAAGCCACTTGATGCAACCCTCAGGCATCAGTCTGCCGACCGGCGTTATCGATTAGAAAACAGGATAGTGATGCAGTGCTACTTAGAAAGTGAACCTGAAAGAAGGGATTGTAGAAAACGGATGTTAACATTTTGGGTAGGGAAAGGTATGTTTAAAGTGACTGAGCAGAGATTAGTTGATCAAGCTTATGCTATTAGGAGAAGAAAATGGATGGCAAAATTGGAAGAAGAGATCACAAGAGAACTGGAAAAGAAAGACCAGGCAGTGGGAAAGACAAACAACAACATAAGAGATACAGCTTAAACCAAAGAAGATTCTAAAGGGAAAAAAATAATAATAGCGCAACTAATAAAGAAGAGACAACTGGCATTAGCGACTTAAGCGACTTAAGTGAGGAAGACCAGAAGACTTTAGATGAGTTGCAGGAAGTAATGAGTAAAGAAGAAAGAAAAGGATTGCCAGCATTAAAAGGCACCAACAGAAGGAAGCTGCTAGAAATGACTAGGAAAGTAGCTTCTGTTATCAATAGGATAGATACTAAAAATATAGGAGACACTAATTTGCTGATCAATGCAGGAGGGGTAGTAGTCACCAGAAGATTAGATATCTCACAGGGAAAGATTAAATGAGAGCAAATGTGGAAAAGGAGACTACAAAATAAAGTGAAGACTTTAAGACAAGAGCCGAGTAAAATAGAAGCCTGGAAACTGAACAAGTTGGGAAACACAAGATGTAAATCTTCCCTCGAGAAAAGATACCAAGTCAAAGAGAAAGGATTTGGGGCTGTAATAGAAGAGTTGAAACAATGAATCATAGCAGTAGCAGGCAAACTCTCCAGATAACAGAAAAGAATAGATCAGTATAAACAGAATAGATTATGTGAAGGTTGGGTGGTTCGACTTCCATAATTGGTGGGGACGTTTTTGGGAACCCCTTTAAGAGCCTCGGTGTAGGTCTCACGTTCGGGGTGCCCACGTCCTCCGGAAAGCTCTCTCGAATTTTTTGCGTAGGAATCGAGCGACGACATTCGCACCAGAAGTAAAACTTCTGGTACACAAAATGTTTTCGATTCGAATATCACTCTGCCTGTTTCAAATTCCGTGTTTTGAGTTACGAGGGCACCAGTTCTTCGTTGTCTTGAGTACGGTGTTGGGTGTTTTGTGTTGGTGTTGTTTAGTTCGTTTGCTTGACTGTAGTGGTGATGGTCTTGTTGTTGTTTCTGTTATGCTTCATGGAGTTTTTCTTCTGTGCTTTCTTTTTTTTTTTTTTACCTTTTGGTTTTCCTTGATCTTCACTACTGGAAGATGAAGAGTTAGTTGCCGTGTGTCTGTGTCTGTGCGTATGTTTATAATCTTGTTTATGTATATATATATATATATATTTTGTGAGGGGTTGGGAGAGCTTTTCTTGTTCCCCCAAGGGTGGTTAATGTCTTTGATGTTGCTGCTGGTGTTGTTTGTGGTCCTCGTCCCGGCGTAGGCAGCGGTGGAGGCCTTTTGACCCTTTGTACTTTGTACCAGTTGGGGGCAGTGAGCTCGCAAGTGAGTCGTTTCTCCACACGAGAAACAATCCGGCCTTTTCCCCTATATCCTAGGGTAGAGATCCTGCTAGTGATGGGGTCACTGAAAATAAAAAGAAGTACTGGTGGTTGCGCAACCTAAAATTCACTAACCCTCATCATGAGTGCTGAAATGTCAAATAAAAGTAGAAATAAGAACGGCGTGAATGAATCTGGAACACCTTGTGAAGGTCTCTCGCCTGGCGGGTGCCCCACGGGTGAGCAGCGTGGGCCCAGTCGTCATCAAGCAATTGCTAAAAGAAGATGGACAACAGCAATGAATGTGGTTGTAATGGGGTGCTACTTTCTGGATAATTGGAGAAATGATAAAGAAGTACCCGCTAGGGGATATAGAAAAAGAATGCATAGGGCTTGGAGCGAGAGGGGCCTATTTGATTTAAGTGAACAAAATCTGCGTGACCAAGCTAGAGTCACCAGGAAGAATGAATGGTTATCTCCAGTTGAACTAGAAAGTAGTAAGAGCAGGGTGCTTAGGGATAGTAAGACCAGCGGTGAACGGACGGAGGAGGAATGAATGCAGATAGTGAAACTATGGCTGTAGAGTTAAAGGAAGAAAATGAGCATGAGGCTGCGATTATTGATCAGGAAAGCGATGAGAGAACGAGGAACAGATATTCATTTTAAATAAAATCATTGATATTTGGACCTTTGGTGAATAGAACTTTCATAGGGGTTTAAAAAGTAGACAGAAACTCGATGAATGGATCAGGAAGATAAATGATTTCACTGGTGATATAAGGACTGATAGCATCACAGACGCCATCAATCTGATAAAATGCAATCTCAATCTTTATAGCCCGGAAGTTTGGTGTGAAAGCCAAAGATAAATGTCAACATAACCTGAAGGAACCATGGTGGAAAAGGAGAATAACGCAGTCTATTAACGAGACCAGAAAACGTTAATATTTTGGAATGGAAAAAAAAAAAAAGAAATGAAGTTCAGAGAAAGAAATATGTTGAGCTAGAAAGGAAGTATAGGGGGAAGAGAAAGAGAATCAATGCTGTGATTGAGGAATTAAAGAAGAGGTTGAAAGCTAAAGCACATAAACTAAAGAGATATGAAGAGAGAATTGTGCAATGCAGATTAAACAGACTTTCGAACAAAATCAGCAACGAGTCTATCAGGAACTGGATGGGAAAGAAAAAGGTGAAAGAGCCGTGCCGGATGCTGAAGAAAGCAAAAGATTCTGGTCAAACATATGATCTCAGGAGAAACAACACGAAACTGGAGCAGAGTGGTTAAAGACACTCAAAGAGGAGAGTGGAGAGTATCAGTAGGAGGATTTAAGAATAACCGAGGAGATGATTAAAGATCAGTGCAGGAAAATTACCAACTGGAAAGCGCCTGGCCCAGATGGGGTTCAGGGTTTTTGGCTTAAAATCATGACAGCTCTTCACAAAAGAATTGCGAGACAGATGGACGAAATACGAGTAGTGACATCTAAGTACCGGTATGGATGACAAAAGGAAGAACGGTTCTATGCCAGAAGAACCCAAGTAAAGGGAATGCGGTTGGAAATTTCCGACCAATTTCTTGTGTGCCACTGATGTGGAAACTGAAGACGGGCATCATATCAAACAGAATCTAGATGAGAACGACCTACTACCAGTGGAACAAAAAGATGGTAGATGTAAGAGCAGAGGAGCGAAGGATCAATTACTAATCGATAAGACTATCCTGGCTGACTGCAAGAAGAGACACAAAAATTTGGCGATGGCATGGGTAGACTACAGGAAAGTATAGGGCATGGTCCTTCACTCGTGAATTATTGAATGCCTTAAACTGTTTAAGGTCTCCCACAATATCCTGAAGTTAATTCAAAACTCAATGACAACGTGGCGAGCTGAACTCACAGCATGGGGAGATAAACTGGGAGAGGTAACTATCAAAAGAGGAATCTTTCAAGGGGACAGTCTGTCGCCTCCCTTATTTGTTGTCTACATACTGCCACTAACGAGCGTTTTAAGAAATATATGTGTGGGGCACATGCTAGGCAGGGTGAAAGTAAACAACCTGTGGTTTATGAATGACCTAAAGCTATTCGCTAAAACTGAGAGTTTGACGGCAACTGTGCAGATGATTAGCAAAGACATTGGCATGGAATTTGGGATCGAGAAATGTGATGTAATGATTCTCGAAAGGGAGAAAATCAGTAAAAGCAATGGGATCAAGTTGGAAAGTGGTGAAACTATAAAGGAAGTCGGAGAGGCAGAATATATGGGTATCGTTGAAAGAAATTAGATGAACGAACACAAGATGGAAGAAATGTACAGGAAAGAGTATTTGAGAACTCGGTTTGTGCTAGAAGTATATTGAGTTCTTCATAACCAGCTGATCTAGCAAGCGGGGCCTCATATCAGTGAGGGGGGCCGGTGCGCATTGATACCGTCGAGAGGTAGGCCCCGAAACGGCACGCATTCTCTCATGATGACCCCATACACTTGCTAGCTTCCGGTATACGGAGCTTTTAACTGGTAGCACTTGCATGTGCAAGTTGTTTGCAAGACATCTAAATGGCTGCTATAACATTAGAGCAATTAACACGTGGGCAGTTGCTTTGATGAGATACGGGACAGGAATAGTATCTTGGAAGAAGCATGAATTACAAGAGACAAACCGGAGAACACGTAAATTAATGACAATGAACAAGGAACTACACCCCAAGAGTGATGTGTCAAGGTTGTATGTAAAGAGGAAAGAAGGAGGACAGGGATTGGTGTGTTGTGAAAGTTGTGTAAGAGAAAAGGAGAATAGCCTGGCTTGGTATGTCAAAGGGAGTACCCTTATCGAAGCAGTGATAATGCAGAGAACCTTAAAAATCCGTAGATACAACACAATTTAAGAAAGACCAAAGAGAGGAGATGAAGGAAATTTGGCAGGACAAGAAAATGCACAGTCAGTTCTTGAAGAATGAAGATGAGATTGATTGGAATAGAACCTGACAATGGTTGCAGAAAGGGGACTTAAAAAGGCCCACTGAGGCGTTAGTGTGCAGCACTCAAGAGCAAGCTCTCAGAACAAGTTACTCCAAATGTCACATTGATAAAAGTACTGACTCGCCACAGTGTAGGATGTGCTCTGAGAAGGGAGAAAATATAAACCATATTGTTAGTGAGTGCTGTAAGCTCGCACAACACGAATACAAAAGGAGACACGACAATGTGGCCAGATATGTCCACTGGCTGTTGTGCGGTAAAGTAAACCACGAGAGAGCCGAACAATGGTATGAACATAAGCCAGAGGGAGTAATGGAAAACGAGCATTACAAAATACTCTGAGATTTTAACATGCAGTGCGACCAAGTCATAGAGGCAAGGCGATCGGATATCGTGTTCATCCATAAACATGAAAAAGAAGTAAAGATAATAGCTGTTGCAATACCAGGCGATTCAAGGGGGAAATGTAAGGAAACAAAAGATTGTGGAATAGCAGCCGTTGCGTGACGAGATAGGAAAGTTATGGGGCATGAGGAAAGTAATGGTGATACCGGTGGTAATTGGAGCATTAGGAGCAGTTTCCAAGAGCTTTGGAAAACATATTAAGAATATTGGAGCTGCTGTCAGGTTCGAGGTGATCCAGAAGAGAGCATGGTTGTGTACAGGTCGCATCCTAAGGAAAGTATTGTCGCTTTGAGTCACAAGAGAAGGCATTACTTGAAACCTTTGGTGATCTGTTATTGCCTGCTTTCAAGTAAATTATAAACGGTAACTAAGAACTATCTGAGAGTCTTTCAGAACGACAACAACAACAACAATAATAATAATAATGCTTTGATGGGGTGCCAGGCAGTGGCTCTGATGGCTTTTGATCTTAACTAGATTGGAAGTGTAAAAGATGGGCTACAACAAATATTCTACTCAATACCACAGATTTGCTTGTTAGTTGTTTGACCATAACCAGTTGAGCATGTCCCTTAGGGGCTGACGATATGTGCATCTCTGATCACGAGCAGATGTAGTGGGGGAGCATCATAGCCATGTGTTGAGAGGAATTCTTTGATGCTTGAATAATTCACCTCTGGAAGTATGTGTGTTTTGTTTATCATCCTTAAAGAAACCTTATTCAGAGACCTTTTGAGCGGGGTGGGGGGCATGAAGAGAATTCTAATTGAGCCCCAATTCAGGGCCATGCATTGTTTATCTTGATATGAGATCACCATGTCGCACACATATGGTTGTGATGTATGTGCCTTGTGTACCCTTATCAGTGGGTAGCCATCAGAGAGTGTATTGGGCTTCGTATAATTGGACCCCAGTGTCTCTTTGATGGCATGCGCTGCTTTCTCATTTTATAATAATGATGATGATGATGATGATGATAATAATAATAATAATGATAATAATGATAATAATAATGATAATAATAATAATAATAATAATCAGTTGAGGAGAAGAGAAAAGAAGACCTTGAAATGAGAATGCATGGACAGTTTGAAAGGAATGCACAGGACGTTAAGGATAATACAGCATCGTGAGTATGACTTGAGCGAGGTGATTTGAAGTGTACCACGAAAGCCTGATCATTGCTGCACAAGACCAGGCTCTCGCTACCAATTCAGTGAAGTATTGCTGAGACCCCCTTCGGTCATGACTGACCATGGGATTGCACCTAGAAAGTTACCCTCCGAGGCACAAGTCCGGGCAAGGTAGTTTATGGAAGACCAGCAGTCGCCCATGCATACTGACCTTCCCTCCCCACGCCACCAGTGTTATCCAAGGGAAAGGCAAAGGGGCCGATACAGCTTGGCACCTGTGACGTCGCAACTCATTTCCACAACTGAGTGAACTGGAGCAACATGAAATAAAGTGTCTTGCTCAAGAACACAACATGCAACCCGGTCCGGGATTCGAGCTCAACCTCACGATCGTAAGCTCGACGCTCTAACCACTGAGCCATGCGCCTTCAGTGAAGTATAGCATCTATAAAACTTCTGATACCTAGAAATGCGGACTCTGTAAAAAGAGTATGGAAAATGTGATCCACTTGATAAATAGATGTGAGAGCCTTGCACAGAAAGAATACAAACGCCGCCACGATAAAGTGTGTGCGCGTCTTCATTGGCTCTTATGCTGTAAATACCAATATGAAGTAACAGAGAACTGGCATGAGCATGTACCAAGTTATGCAGGAGGATGGAAAAGTAACGATACTCTGGGACTATGATTTTTCAGACAGATCGTGTAATCAAGCACCGTCGGCCGGATATTGTCATATTGAGTAAGAGAGACAAATACTGTCAGATCATTGATGTAACCATACCAAATGACATGTAATGTGAGTAAAGAGGTTGGAAAAAAATCACCAAGTACTCCGAATTGAAAATGGAAATGGCAAGACTGTATGGAATGCGAGAGAGTAATGTAAAAGTGATACCAGTGGTGATCGGAGCGTTGGGCTCGAGCCCATTGACACTTCAAGACTGCTTAAGGCAATTGGAAATTCCAATAATAATAATAATAATAATAATAATAATAATAATAATAATAATAATATAATAATAATATAAAAAAACAAAGATCTGGAAATAGAGGTAACTCGAATGTGGAATCTAAAAACAGAAACAATTCCTATCATAGTAGGTGCATTAGGCATGATAAAAAATATTCAGACAAATACATAACAAAAACACCAGGACTTACAAACACATATAACATACAGAAAATTGCACTACTAGGCACTGCACACATCCTACGCAGAACACTTTCAATACAGTAACCATCAGAGCATCACAACAAATCACAACACATACCCAAGGCACATAGAGCTGCGCTCGGTAGTGAAGTGAAAGCACGCTATAAAAATAAAACTACTGAATAATAATAATAATAAACAAATTAAGAATAAAAATTACAATAGGAAAAAATCCAATATTAATAATGTTAATACTAAGAAAAACGTAAATATAAATAATAGAAGAATAAATCAAGGAATATTGTTTGGTATAACGTGCCATTCACATATTCAATAGCTACTAATATTCCTCGAAAATTCTCTGCTGCACTAGATAATTATTTCCCATTTTCAAGTAAATATGAGAAATTATTTAATCGGCATAGTATAAAGTTTTCATATTCAACCACTAGAAATTTAGCTGAGATTATAGTAGCACATAATAAACAGAGAATTAGAGATTATCTCAACTCAAAATCTATAAACAAGAGTAAACTCGGTAATGATCATTGTGAAAGTAACTCATCTGTTGCATTAAAGCAATTCTGATGATGCAGCATTAAATTTCGTTGTTAGTTTAACACTATGTGGCGACAATAGTTAAGGGCAGCTTCCACGACGGCTTTGAACATCTCTTCCACAGGAACAACATGATTTCTTATTTTCTGTTTCCGAATAATCTCAGAATCCATTCTGCCTGTCCCCAGCGCTTTGCATCCGTATTTTCATTACGTGCATAAAATGCGCCGTTACTTGTATCATCCCATTTGGTAATGCCACTATATATGAATTCGGGGATTGCAATCTCTTCCGGTCTTTCATATCTTGACTACGATGTTTTCCATCATTAATTTTCACGTCGTAATCTTCATCCTGCTGTCGGCTTTTGATAAGAGCGGAGTTGCTCCTTGATTGACTTGTATACTTATTTCTTTACTACCCACAAGGGGCTAAACACAGAAGGGACAAACAAGGACAGACAAACGGATTAAGTCGATTATATCGACCCCAGTGCGTAACTGGTACTTATCTAATCGACCCCGAAAGGAGGAAAGGCAAAGTCGACCTCGGCGGAATTTGAACTCAGAACGTAGCTCAGACGAAATACGGCTACGCATTTCGGCCGGCGTGCTAACGTCTCTGCAAGCTCACCGCCTTGTATACTTTCGTATCGTCCCCATTGCGAGTGTGGCTGTTAGTATAATTAAGAGTATGTCTGGGTAGAGCCACTACAAACAGCAACGGCTCCAGTGCAGTACTTCAAGCGACGTAACTCAGAATTGTCCTTTTCTTTCCAAGAACACCGTTGGCTGCAACAACCTGACTCCCACCTCTTAAAAGTATCATGTAGCCTCTTCCCTAATTTTTTTTTTATCTCGAGCGAGATCATCCAGTTTCTGACATTTCATTTCATGGTCAACTTTATTGAAGACCTTTGCCAAGTCGAGTTATACCTCATCCACGTTTGATTGGTTGAGTAGCTGTATGAGGTCATTTCATACCGGGCAGAAGTCGTGCTGAATATCAACAAGTCATTTTCTTCCGAGAGTTCGATTAGTTTCCAGCAGTATAACCTTTATTTAACAGCTGATGTAATTTTATGTCTGTATCATGTCCTGTGTGTTTTAGTTGTTATCTGTGCTTAAATTTTTTCTTTTAAGTTGATGGGAACACGACGCAAATTTTTTGTCTCCCTTAGTATGTCTATATCTTAGCTATATCCGCTACCCCTTCTCTCAACTAATAACCCTTTCATCTTCTCTATCTCCCTCTTTCTCTTTTCGGACCTCCGTCTCCTCGGTTTCTCGTCCTCCGTTGCATTTCCATTCTCACTTTTGCCTGTCTCTTTCCACGGTTTGATTCTAACCTTCCTGCAATGCCTTTATGTCTACACTTGATCCTAATTCTGCTATCCGTTTTGCAACTGACCAACGCTTAACGTCCACCTTCATAATCTCATTTCCTCTTAACATTGCACCTTGCACAGTCGTCTCCAGTTTGTTATTCTTTCATTCTTCTTGAAAGACTTCATTGTTAATTTTTTCGCCATTCTCGTCCTTTGTTATTTTCGTATTCTTCTAAGATATATGAGTTAATTTTTCGTTTATTTTTGTATTCTTGTTGTTTTTAGTTCGGATTATTTCAGTCTGACCAATTGAAAATGAGTTCCAGCCACGTGTTAATACAGTTCAATCTTCTCCCCTGTTCATTTCTTTCTTGCAGATGTGCGATCTGCCATAGTTTGAACGGAATTTAAAGATCATCAAACTCACTGGTTTTGGAGAGTTTGCAAAGGTTATGGGCTCCAACACGTGAAAAAAATGTCTATGTCGCAGGGAGATATTATCTGGTGATAATAAGCGAATAGATTAGAATCCTGTCAAATAATTTATTACTTGTCTTAAATTCCGAGGTGCAAATATATGCAAACTCTCAAGAATTTTCTGAGAGCCGAAACCATGTGCTGGAATAACTCAGGTCATTTCATGTCAAGATGTAAGCTAATTCTCAAAGATCCTAAATAATGTACACTTGGTTTAACGACTAAGTATGACTCAAGCACCTCTTCAAATCCATATCTCCGCTTACAAGAGGGCCATATAGGATATTACGACATGCAATGGTTAATCTTGTAAGGTACCGCGTGAAAGTGTTCTCCTGAGTTAGTTCTTACGTACCAGTAAATTCTGGTGAGGGTCGTAACATAGGCGGGGAGAGGAACTCAACAGGAGTGCGGAAGTTGAAATTTACTTAGAAGTAATTATCTAGTAGCTCTGCATCAGGAGTGGAATATATATAATAATATACGTACAAGAAACCCCATGGGTGTATACGCATGCGCGTGTCTGCGACTTTGCAATTATATAGGTTCCTACTTTAATTTAAAGTAGTTTATACCACAAGCATAACCCTCGCATCATCTCCTTATTTGAAAATTATGATTAATTTTTTCAGCCGATTGCACAGAAAATGAACCGCCAGTTACAGGAGATTGCACCAAAGTAGATATATGCTACAATGGTACAAGGTATCATAATCGAAGCTGTGGCGATGGCAAAGCGTTTGACAAAGTGCTTAAGAACTGTACGGTGGAAGCGTATGAAGCATGTGTCAACAATAGCACAACTACAACATCAGAACCAACATCAGAATCAACAATAGTACCAACATCAGAATCAACAATAGTACCAACATCAGAATCAACATCAGAACCAACATCAGAATCAACAATAGTACCAACATCAGAATCAACAATAGTACCAACATCAGAATCAACAATAGTACCAACATCAGAACCAACATCAGAATCAACAATAGTACCAACATCAGAATCAACAATAGTACCAACATCAGAATCAACAATAGTACCAACATCAGAACCAACATCAGAATCAACAATAGTACCAACATCAGAATCAACAATAGTACCAACATCAGAACCAACATCAGAATCAACAATAGTACCAACATCAGAATCAACAATAGTAACACCATCAGAACCAACCTCAGAATCAACAATAGTACCAACATCAGAATCAACAATAGTACCAACATCAGAATCAACAATAGTACCAACATCAGAACCAACATCAGAATCAACAATAGTACCAACATCAGAATCAACAATAGTACCAACATCAGAATCAACAATAGTACCAACATCAGAACCAACATCAGAATCAACGGTGGAAGCATATGAAGCATCAGAATCAACAATAGTACCAACATCAGAATCAACATCAGAATCAACAATAGTACCAACATCAGAATCAACAATAGTACCAACATCAGAACCAACATCAGAATCAACAATAGTACCAACATCAGAATCAACAATAGTACCAACATCAGAATCAACAATAGTACCAACATCAGAACCAACATCAGAATCAACAATAGTACCAACATCAGAATCAACAATAGTACCAACATCAGAATCAACAATAGTACCAACATCACAACCAACATCAGAATCAACAATAGTACCAACATCAGAATCAACAATAGTACCAACATCAGAACCAACATCAGAATCAACAATAGTACCAACATCAGAACCAACAATAGTACCAACATCAAAATCAACATCACTACCAACATCAGAATCAACAATAGTACCAACATCAGAATCAACAATAGTACCAACATCAGAATCAACAATAGTACCAACATCAGAATCAACAATAATACCAACATCAGAACCAACATCAGAATCAACAATAGTACCAACATCAGAATCAACAATAGTACCAACATCAGAATCAACAATAGTACCAACATCAGAACCAACATCAGAATCAACAATAGTACCAACATCAGAATCAACAATAGTACCAACATCAGAACCAACATCAGAATCAACAATAGTACCAACATCAGAATCAACAATAGTACCAACATCAGAACCAACATCAGAATCAACAATAGTACCAACATCAGAATCAACAATAGTACCAACATCAGAATCAACAATAGTACCAACATCAGAACCAACATCAGAATCAACAATAGTACCAACATCAGAATCAACAATAGTACCAACATCAGAACCAACATCAGAATCAACAATAGTACAAACATCAGAATCAACAATAGTACCAACATCAGAACCAACATCAGAATCAACAATAGTACCAACATCAGAACCAACATCAGAATCAACAATAGTACCAACATCAGAATCAACAATAGTACCAACATCAGAATCAACAATAGTACCAACATCAGAATCAACAATAGTACCAACATCAGAACCAACATCAGAATCAACAATAGTACCAACATCAGAACCAACAATAGTACCAACATCAGAATCAACATCACTACTAACATCAGAATCAACAATAGTACCAACATCAGAATCAACAATAGTACCAACATCAGAATCAACAATAGTACCAACATCAGAATCAACAATAGTACCAACATCAGAACCAACATCAGAATCAACAATAGTACCAACATCAGAATCAACAATAGTACCAACATCAGAACCAACATCAGAATCAACAATAGTACCAACATCAGAATCAACAATAGTACCAACATCAGAACCAACATCAGAATCAACAATAGTACCAACATCAGAATCAACAATAGTACCAACATCAGAACCAACATCAGAATCAACAGTAGTACCAACATCAGAATCAACAATAGTACCAACAATAGTACCAACATCAGAACCAACATCAGAATCAACAATAGTACCAACATCAGAATCAACAATAGTACCAACATCAGAATCAACAATAGTACCAACTTCAGAACCAACATCAGAATCAACAATAGTACCAACATCAGAATCAACAATAGTACCAACATCAGAATCAACAATAGTACCAACATCAGAACCAACATCAGAATCAACAATAGTACCAACATCAGAATCAACAATAGTACCAACATCAGAATCAACAATAGTACCAACATCAGAACCAACATCAGAATCACAATAGTACCAACAATAGTACCAACATCAGAATCAACAATAGTACCAACATCAGAACCAACATCAGAATCAACAATAGTACCAACATCAGAATCAACAATAGTACCAACATCAGAATCAACAATAGTACCAACATCAGAACCAACATCAGAATCAACAATAGTACCAACATCAGAATCAACAATAGTACCAACATCAGAACCAACATCAGAATCAACAATAGTACAAACATCAGAATCAACAATAGTACCAACATCAGAACCAACATCAGAATCAACAATAGTACCAACATCAGAATCAACAATAGTACCAACATCAGAATCAACAATAGTACCAACATCAGAATCAACGATAGTACCAACATCAGAACCAACATCAGAATCAACAATAGTACCAACATCAGAACCAACAATAGTACCAACATCAGAATCAACATCACTACTAACATCAGAATCAACAATAGTACCAACCTCAGAATCAACAATAGTACCAACATCAGAATCAACAATAGTACCAACATCAGAACCAACGTCAGAATCAACAATAGTACCAACATCAGAATCAACGGTGGAAGCGTATGAAGCATCAGAATCAACAATAGTACCAACATCAGAACCAACATCAGAATCAACAATAGTACCAACATCAGAATCAACAATAGTACCAACATCAGAACCAACATCAGAATCAACAATAGTACCAACATCAGAATCAACAATAGTACCAACATCAGAACCAACATCAGAATCAACAATAGTACCAACATCAGAATCAACAATAGCACCAACATCAGAACCAACATCAGAATCAACAATAGTACCAACATCAGAATCAACAATAGTACCAACATCAGAACCAACATCAGAATCAACAATAGTACCATCAATAGTACCAACATCAGAATCAACAATAGTACCAACATCAGAACCAACATCAGAATCAGCAATAGTACCAACATCAGAACCAACAATAGTACCAACATCAGAATCAACATCAGAACCAACATCAGAATCAACAATAGTACCAACATCAGAATCAACAATAGTACCAACATCAGAACCAACATCAGAATCAACAATAGTACCAACATCAGAACCAACATCAGAATCAACAATAGTACCAACATCAGAATCAATATCAGAACCAACATCAGAATCAACAATAGTACCAACATCAGAATCAACAATAGTACCAACATCAGAACCAACATCAGAATCAACAATAGTACCAACATCAGAATCAACAATAGTACCAACATCAGAACCAACATCAGAATCAGCAATAGTACCAACATCAGAATCAACAATAGCACCAACATCAGAATCAACAATAGTACCAACATCAGAACCAACATCAGAATCAGCAATAGTACCAACATCAGAATCAACAATAGTACCAACAACAGAACCAACAACAGTACCAACAACAGTAACAACAACAGTACCAACATCAGAACCAACATCAGAACCAACATCAGAATCAACAATAGTACCAACAACAGAACCAACAACAGTACCAACAACAGAACCAACAACAGAACCAACAACAGTACCAACAACAGAACCAACAACAGAACCAACAACAGTACCAACAACAGAACCAACAACAGAACCAACAACAGAACCAACAACAGAACCAACAACAGTACCAACAACAGAACCAACAACAGAACCAACAACAGAACCAACAACAGAACCAACAACAGTACCAACAACAGAACCAACAACAGAACCAACAACAGAACCAACAACAGAACCAACAACAGTACCAACAACAGAACCAACAACAGAACCAACAACAGTACCAACAACAGAACCAACAACAGAACCAACAACAGAACCAACAACAGAACCAACAACAGAACCAACAACAGTACCAACAACAGAACCAACAACAGAACCAACAACAGAACCAACAACAGAACCAACAACAGAACCAACAACAGAACCAACAACAGAACCAACAACAGAACCAACAACAGAACCAACAACAGAACCAACAACAGAACCAACAACAGTACCAACAACAGTACCAACAACAGAACCAACAACAGAACCAACAACAGAACCAACAACAGAACCAACAACAGTACCAACAACTACTACCACTACCCTGATGACTACAACTGCACCAGGTAAATCCATGACGTCATTGCGTTAATTCTTCAACTCCTTGTCTTATCTTTTCGCATCGGCTCAGTACATAATCAAGTCAATAAGTTTTACTCGTTATCTTTGTTGCTTCTTCTTCTTCTTCTTCTTCTCTTCTTCTTCTTCTTCTTCTTCTTCTTCTTCTTCTTCTTCTCCTTCTCCTTCTTCTTCTTCTTCTTCTTCTTCTTCTTCTTCTTCTCCTTCTTCTTCTTCTTCTTCTTCTCCTTCTCCTCCTCCTCCTCCTCCTCCTCCTCCTCCTCCTTCTTCTTCTTCTTCTTTTTCTTCTCTTCTTTTCTTCTTCTTCTTCTTCTTCTTCTTCTTCTCCCCTCCTTCTTCTTCTTCTTCTTCTTCTTCTTCTTCTTCTTCTTCTCCTTCTCCTCCTCTCCTCCTCCTCCTCCTTCTCTTCTTCTTTCTTCTTCTTCTTTCTTCCTTCCTTCCTTCCTTCCTTCCTTCCTTCCTTCCTTCTTCGCCGGAGTTAACTTTACCTTTCATTGTTTCGGGCAATAATAATAATAATAATAATAATAATTATTATTATTATTATTCGTCTAGCTGGCAGAATCGTTAGCACGCCAGGCAAAATACTTAGTAGCTATTCGTCCCTATATTTGTTCCTATATGCGGGGCCGTCTTTATATTTCGGGGTCAATGAAATACGCAATAGTTCGGCACCAGGATCAATGCACCCGACTTACCTAGTCGGGTAGAATTTCAAGTCTTGTGCCTATTGTAAAAAGAATAGTTATTACTTTCATAACTTAAATGTTTTGCTTCTATGTAAGTTTACTTATTTTGTTTCCAATTTCTCCAACGAAAATTAAGAATATTTTTGTTGATATTATTTAAGATATTTTCAAGGTGGCGAGCTAGTAGAATCGTTAGCACGCTGTGGGGAAATGCTTAGCTGTATTTCGTCTACAGCTACGTTCTGAGTTCAAATTCCGCCGAGGTCGACTTTGCCTTTCATCCTTCTGGGGTCGGTAAATTAAATATCAGTGAAAGATAGGGGTCGATGTAATCGACTAGTCCCCTCCACCAAATTTCATGCCTTGAGCCCAGAGTAGAAAAGATTATTTAAGATATTCTCTGGAAAGAGAGAGTTTAAGAAGTCGCTGTATCTTCTTTGAATATGGAAAAATAACAGTCTTTTTTGTCATCGAATGAAACCGGCTGATACATACCAGCTACCAGGAAGTGTTTAATTGTAAAACATACCAAAAAATATAGCCACTATATACGTATACACACACATATTAAGACTTTTCTTTTATTGTTAAATAAAAATTCATCAAAATATTTCTCAATCATTCACAAGTTTACATATATATATATATACTCTTTTACTTGTTTCAGTCATTTGACTGCGGCCATGCTGGAGCACCGCCTTTAGTCGAGCAAATCGACCTCAGGACTTATTCTTTGTAAGCCCAGTACTTATTCTATCGGTCTCTTTTGCCGAACCGCTAAGTGACGGGGACGTAAACACACCAGCATCGGTTGTCAAGCAATGCTAGGCAGACAAACACAAACGCACACACACATATATATACGACAGGCTTCTTTCAGTTTCCGTCTACCAAATCCACTCACAAGGCATTGGTCGGCCCGGGGCCATAGCAGAAGACACTTGCCCAAGACGCCACGCAGTGGGACTGAACCCGGAACCATGTGGCTGGTTAGCAAGCTACTTACCACACAGCCACTCCTGTGCCGATATATATATATATATATATATATATATATATATATATATATATATATATATATATAATATATATATATATATATTATATATATATATATATATATATATATATAATTATTTTACTATCTAGGCAAAAGGTCTGAAATTTTGTGGGAGGGGACCTAGTCGATTAAATCGACCCCAGTACGCAACTGGTACTTAATTTATCGACACCGAAGGGGAAAGTCGACCTCGGCGGAATTTGAACTCAGAACGTAAAGATAGACGAAACACTCCTAACCATTTCGCCCGGCGTGCTAACGTTTCTGCCAACACGCCGCCTTAATATATAAGTAAAATTATTCTTTAATCAATGAACTTAATTTATTTATATATTTATTTATAGGCTGTAATTTCCTTGGCAGAGAACCCAACCTGTTCAATTGTAGCAAGTATTTTGAATGTATCTCTGGAGTTAAAGTTGAAAAGTCATGTGGCCAAAATGAACATTTCGACGGCGACCAACGACAGTGTTATCCAGCAGTTTTTGCTAAGTGCATACGTAAAGGTAACGTATTCGTATCAGCATATAGTAGTGACCCAATGCAATACGGCTTGCAGTCTAGTTATAATTAGAGGGACCCGTGAATAGTTCACGGAATTAATGGTAAATCTCTTGGGTTATTTCTGAAAGCTTTCTCCAAAAGAAAAAAAACAAACAAAACAAAAAACAACCTGATACAACCTTTAGTTAAATTGCATATATCTGCCAGGTAAATAAGCTTGAATATTTCAAGGAGTTGCACTTATGCGCATGCGTTAGGTGATTGGTGATATAAAAAAATTAGTTCAAATTAAAAAAAAATGCACATTTCACGAACCGATCACCACCACCACCACTACCACCACCACCACCACCACTACCACCACCACCACCACCACTACCACCACCACTACCACCGCCGCGATCACCATCTCTCTCTCTGTCTCTCTCTCCACTCTCTTTACCTTTCTTTAACCTCACCATCAGAACATCATCCCTCTCTTTTTTTTTCTTTTACTCTTTTACTTGTTTCAGTCGTTTGACTGCGGCCATGCTGGAGCACCGCCTTTAGTCGAGCAGATCCACCCCAGGACTTATTCTTTGTAAGCCTAGTACTTATTCTATCGGTCTCTTTTGTCGAACCGCTAAGTGACGGGGACGTAAACACACCAGCATCGGTTGTCAAGCGATGTTGGGCGGGGTGGGGGGGACAAACACAGACACACAAACATATTCACACTCCTAAACATATATATACATATATATACGACGGGCTTCTTTCAGTTTTCGTCTACCAAATCCACTCACAAGGCTTTGGTTGGCCCGAGGCAATAGTAGAAGACACTTGTCCAAGGTGCCACTGCATGGCACCTTGGGCTAAAATTATATTTCTAACTCTCTTCCTCTATCTTCAGCTAATTTTTTAAACCACGTAATATACATTATGTTCCTCCAATCACTTGTCCCTCTTGTAACGCAACTACAAGCACAATTATTATAAGATAGCAATACATTCCTTTAAAGCGCAATCCAGTTACGAATTGCTTCCCGAGAAGAAGAGATTAATTATTAAAAAATCCTTTATTTTGGGTGCATCAAGGGTGGCCAGTATCCTTCTCCTCATAATTATAAGTAAAGAACTTTGTTAATTTGAACTCTCAATTAGCTAATCATATTTTCACCAGTTACTCAATATTTACCATATTGAATGATTAATCCTTAATTCGTCCATTTGAGAAGCTTTACTAGAGTATGGTGTTATAAAAAAATGCCTTCTTGTTATCGTTGTGTAGGCCCAGTTCAGCTCCTATCGAGGATTCAGTCGGTCGTACAACGAGAAACGATACTCAGAAAACGGTACGCAAGTTATGCGATATCTCTGCTTAGCTGAGGACGAACTGTGACATGTAATTATGAATCGTAAGGGGATGTAGTGTAATAGTTAGGATATATTGTACTTCCCCAACTGTCCAGTCTATATCTGTGTGCTCATATATACGGTACACTCGGAAATGCTGTGATAATTCGTAAAGGTAATGCTGGGATCTTTCCGGTTTGAACGGCAGTTTTTAAAAATAATTTCCACGTAACTAAACACTTTTACACTTCGTATACTGGAAGAATGTGTTTATAAAACATCTTTTTCTCATGGCTTTATTGAGAGAATTCTATAGTTTGTAAGATATTTGTTGTTTTTTTCTTCAATTTCTGCAATTTCAACCAATCATTGACGTCTATTGAGGTGAAAACATTCTGTGCCGTATGAATATGACCCTCGTTTAAGAAACAGATTGGGTTTATTTACATTTGTGAAGAAAAAAAGATACCTTTCCCCCACCCCAAACCCTAACCCTAACTAGCCCTAACTAAACCTAACTCTAACCCTAACCCTAAAACAGATTGAAATGCAATAGATCGATACTAGGGTCATAATTATGGATGACAATTTCATATGACACCGCTAGAAAAAACTGCCGTTCAAACCGAAAAAATCCTAATACTGTGCCATTCTTGCAGTGTTGCACTATACCCAGTGACTAATTTATTGTTCCTCCCGCAAATTCGGGTGGTAGCCACAGCGGAGGCAGGCACGGTGTTCTCGTTCACGGTGCAGCAGTTGCTATTCCCCTGTATTCATTGCTAGTTTCGTCATCCAGCTATGAATCGAGAGGAATAGCATCCTAGCTCGGTGTTGTCGACTTGGTGTGTATTTCTGTGTGGATTTTTTTTCTATGCTCGTCTGGTCGAGTAGGAAGGGTGTTGCTTTAGGAAACTGCCGAAAGAAACAAAAAAAAAGAAAAAAATACTAACCAATGGCTGTGTGGTAAGAAGTTTGTTTCCCAACCACATGCGTAGCACATTGGGTTCGTGCCTTCTACTACTGCCTCGGGCCGACCAAAGCCTTGTGAGTGGATTTGGTAGACGGAAAATTGAAAGAAGCCCATCGTATACATACATACATTCATACATACATACATACACACACACACACACACACACACGCGCACACACACACACACACACCACACCACACACACGCGCGCGCGCACACACAAACACACAACACACACACCGCGCGGGCACACACACACACACAACACACACACACGCGCGCACACACACCACACACACACGCGCACACCCACAACACACACACACACACACACGCGCGCGCGCACACACCACACACACACACACACACACATACACACGCGCACACACACACACACCACACACACACACACACACACACACACATATATATATACACATTTATGCTTGTGTGTTTTTCTGTCTATATTTGTCCCCTGCGTCCCCGTAACATGGTGGTTCAGCAAAACAGACCGATTGAATATGTACCAGGCTTAAGAGAATAAGTAGTGGGATCGATTCGTTCGACTAAAATTTCTTCAAGGCATTGCCCCAGCATGGCCACAGTCGAATTATTGAAACAAGTAAAAAAATAAAAGATGTGAGACTACGTGGATAGATGAAGGGCAGTGTGTTGTTGCAACAAGTTTCAACCCTCGCAGTCTCTGCCACCAAAAATTACGACTACAACATCTAAGAACAACGACAGATAGGTTTTCTTTACACTGTTTCACATGAAAATTAAGTCACTTGATAATGGATAATGCGCAACTCCGGAACAAGATACTGATGGTGAGTTCTTTGATCGATGGTCAGATACCTTCTCACTTCATCTAGATCTGGCTATCTCTAATTATACCCAATACTATATATTTTACATTCGACTTGCGCTGCGGAAGATTCCCTTCATCAGCTGTCGACTGGCGACCATAACGGTTTCAACATCTGACAGCATTGCTCGTTCCAACATTGACCTGCAGCATTGATACTGTTTGGGAATGCCTTGGTTATTTTGGCCTCCATCATTAGCTTACATCCGTCTCATGTGTGTAGTAATTTTACCGATCGAGAACACAGAACAAAGACTTAAAACAGCATCAGAATGAAATTTCCCTGAATGAAGCGCTTAACTACTTAAATATAGAATGGCATGTCAGTCCGATATTACCTTCTTCCTTAATTAAATGCCAGAGCATATTACAGAAATTAGACTGAATTAGGTAAGAAAAAATTTGAGTTTATGAAATGCTGTGAGAGTGCAAGTTTGTACAAAACGAAATAAAAATGCATCTATAGAAAGGGTATTAATATTAGAGATTTTATTATTAGTCTTTCTTTTTTTTATCAATCTTCAAAAGCTTATAATAGCAGCAGACACTGTGTCCTAAGAGACACACTGTGTCTACTAGTGTTTATACCCTCATCCGCTCTTAAAACAGAAGTTGCATTTAGGAGATTTGTTCGGGATTCTTTTGTGTTATTAACAGAATTGTAAAAAGCCGTACACTGGAAAAAAACTAGAAGAGCGACCGAAGTCGTAAGCTAGATTTCTCTATAAGTCTGTGAAGTATCAAAGGTAGTTTTACTAGTACTGGTACAGAAAATATGCAGTATGATGTTTATTATAAAGAGCCAAAATCCGACTTAGAAAAGGCCTAGCTAAAGGATTTTTAGGTTTGGGAAGCATTCAGCAAATAGCGTACGACCATTGGATTTTTGTATGTATATGCATGTATGTATGAATGTTAAAACATATGTATGAATATAAGTATGTATTCTACTCTTTTTACTGGCTTCAGTCATTGGACTACGGCCGTGTAAGGACCATGTTTTTAAGGATTTTAGTCTATTATATCGACCAAACAGTACGTTTCTGATAATTGCTCTTATTGAGCCAGGAAGATGGGAAGTCAAAATAGTCATAATAGATCTCGTCAAGATTAGAACATGAAACGTTAAGAGATGTAACCAAATATTAAATCGTTTCTCCGATAATCTGCCGACTGTGATAATCCAACGCATGCGTATGTGTATGTCGTTACATTTTGTGTTACATTTTGCATTTGTATTTTTACTCTCTTCTACTCTGTCCTTCCAGATTGTAATTATACGGGCAGAAGAGCCAACCCAAATGACTGCAAGAAATATTTTGAATGTAAAACTGATGGTGAACGGGAGTTATCGTGTGGGCCAGACGAATTATTTGACTACAAACAAAAGAATTGTTACCCAGCTGTCTTTGCTGAGTGTAAACCAGGCTCCAGAATTACAACCACGGCATTACCAACTACTACTCTTCCACGTAATATAACATACATTTTCTTTTAATTCTTTCTCATGTACACTTCGGGATATTCATACTGAAGTCTTGGAACCTACAAGCCAACCACGTCGATTACGAATAGCGGTCTAAGACAGACAATCACTTGCGTTTAACTCAATTCCACTGTCAGTGCGTTGAGCAACTAGCTACGAGGTCTTTTCTCTCTCCACTTTGAAGAGAGGTTATAGGCCACCGGCCATTAGGGTCTGATGAGGCGCCGTAAAATTAAGCGGTTTATGAATGTGAAACCCAGGGTAACCCCATAGACTGGCCATAACTATCTTTATCCAATATATTTATATAATATAGTATATATATATATATATATTGGCGATTTTTTCCTTTGTCTTCCCTTCTCTGGGCCTTTCCTTCTCCTATGTTTCCGACGAAGAGCTCCGCTCGAAACGTTAAACCCTCCTTCATTCCTTCTTTCCTGAGCGTCCAATAATACTATATTTGTTCCACGTCCTCGCGTTGTGTTTTTTTGTGCTTTCTTATTTGGATTAACTTTATATATATATATATATATATATAAATATATATAATTCAGTTTTGGGTATTAATAGATATGTGGGTATTCTATTTCAGATAAATATATATAAATATATTATAATCAAGACACCACTGCACGAAATGCAGATGCATTTAATGCTAAAAGGTTATACCTGATTGATTTGGAAATTCGTTTATATATATATGTGTGTGTGTGTGTGTGTGTGTGTGTGTGTGTGTGTGTGTGTGTGTGTTGTATAGAACGAAGCGTAAATCAGAACACCTGAAATATGTATAGTACAGGGTCCCTTAAGTAAACAGAAAATTACTCATTCGTTTCATAATTAATTGTTCCCATTTCAGGGATTCACCTATTATTCTTTTTGCTTCTTAGAGATTTGGTAACATCGTATAACATATACTATATATATATTATATACTGTACTATATCTCATATACTATATACCTCATTTGCGTAGAATAAACAAATGTTGATGATGTAACAGCATTGTATATACATACATACACACACACACAAATAATAATAATAATAATAATAATAATAATAATAATAATAATAATAATAATAATAATAATAACAATAGTAATAATATGGAATAACAACAGAAAAAAGATGGTATAGGCACACGCCAGAAGAGGTCACAGAAAATGAGAAAACAATACTATGGGATATGTCAATATACACAGATGAAGAAATTAAGGCCAATATGCCAGATATAGTTGTCATAGGTCACGAAGAAAAAATGCTTTCTAATTGATGCATCAATACCAACAGATGACAACGTTTCTCTAAAAGAAATGGAGAGACTTTCAAAATACAAAGACCTGGAAACTGAAGTAACTCGAATGTGGAGTCTAAAAACAGAAACAATTCCTATCATAGTAGGCGCATTAGGTATGATAAAAACATTCAAATACATAGCAAAAACACGAGGACTTACAAGTTTATATAACATACAGAAAATAGCAGTACTTAGACACTGTACACATCCTAAGTAAAACACTTTCAATACAGTAACCATAAGAGAATCACAGCAAACCACAGCACATACTCAATGCACACAGAGCTGCACTCGGTAGTGCAGTGAAAGTACGCTATAAAAATAAAACTACTGAATAATAATAATAATAACAAAAATCATTGGATGGAATTTATAAACGTTTAATGTATCGCTACGCGCGTTTCCACAAATAACATGTCCCTTAAGATCACGGCCCGTGTTCCTGGGATGATTATAGTGCTGTCCGTAGTATCTGTGGTCATTGCAACTCGACCAGCTCGATGCAACCCCAAAGAACTGGTTCATCAGTCAACATCATTAAACTGTGGCCGGCATAATAAAATAGGAGCTTTATTTGCATATTTAAAACGTTTCCCATAAACTAAATTAAAAGATATATATATAATATATATATACTTATTATATTATATTAAACTTTTTAATACCTTTTGACAGTTATATATTAAAAAAATTAATAAATCTAAATATAAATATTAAAAAATTAAAAGTTTAAAAATTTATAAATTTAAAATTTAAAAAATATAAAAAATATATAAAAATTTTAAATTTAAATAATTTAATTTTAAATTTTATAGTTTTTATTTTTTTGTATATTATATTAATTATATTTATTTTTATGTTTTGGTTTATGTTTTTCACTGTTTGATTTGCCTAATAGTGGTTTTATCTCTAATTTAATTTATATTTATACTGTGAAATTTGATTTAATCCTAAATCTAATTTTTCCCTGTAAGTTTGGATTTACTCTCATATATATATATATAATATATATTATATATATATATTAATATATATATATATATATATCTGTGTATGTATGTATGTGTGTGTGTGTGTTGTGTGTTATAAATTCGTTTTGCAAGATTCCTGATGTAAAATCGTGTGTTGTAACAGACATTGTTGTATTTCGTGTTAGTCATTTTTTTTGCCAAATAAACACACGTACTATATATTTTTCTTCACTCTTTTAACTCATGTCCATTGTCCCTAAATCTTTCGTCACACACCTGTGACCTCTTCAGCGACACTTTTCACTTTCGTGTGTGTTCTTCCTTCACTTACTCCATTCCGTTCTTCCAAGGTGTGTATCCTGATGTGCACATGCGTTTATGTCCTTGTTTGTTTGTGTGGTGTGTGTGTGTGTGTGTGTGTATGCGTGAGTGTTTGTGTATATGTGTGTATGCTTCTGTGTGTATATGTGTATACAACTTGTGTGCGTGTCATAGTTTTTAGCATAGTGTAGCCGAGTGGGAGGCCACACTATGCTACACGATGGCACACGATGATTCTCCCCGGGGATTACGTGAATGTTATCTCTCATGACTGTGGAATACTCGGCAACTGGTACGCTAATTTAGTGAACATGCAGTTCAGTTGACAGAACAACCGAAGAGGATTCATATATGTTATATCCTACTGCATTCGTACATCTATACGTTGGTATATATACCCACTGAAGGCTTAACATAAATGTTTTATATGTACATATGCGTATGTTCATATTATCGTGCAGTATTTCTGTTTACTCAGTTCTATTCTGTCCTTTCAGCTTGTAAAAGTACTGGCAGAAGACCCAATAAAAACGACTGCAAGAAATATTTTGAATGCATCAACAACGTTGAAGTTGAACTATCGTGCGGTCCAGACGAACTCTTTGACTACATAGAAAAAAATTGCTACCCAGCTGTCTTTGCTGAATGTACACCAGGTTCCATAACTACAACCACAGCATTGCCAACTACCACAACCACAACTTTACCGACAACCACGGCAACACGTAATAAGAATATCTTCTTTCTCTCTTTAGAAAGATCCCAGTTTTGGGAAAACGTACTTCCGCCATCTTAGACCCCTCTCTCGCCGTTGGATTTCGTAAAGAAGTAAAAGATAATATATATATATTCAGAGAACTGACCACTAAAAGTGGACATCTTTTATGCTAGATATAGACGTCAAAATCGTAATTTTCCACGAAGAATGTGTTCTCAAGAAAAAATTCAGCAAAAAAACCAAAGTGTAAAAATAAGCAAGACAAATGAAAAAATACGAAAGAATATATACAACACACACACACACACACACACGCACACACACACACACACACACACACACACACACACATATATATATATATATATGTTTATATATGTATATATATATATATATTTATATATATATAAATTATTTTAACATTTAAATAATGAGGGAGATAAATTGAATATTAATTTAATTAATATCAATTTAAAACGAGTAGCTTAGCATACAAAAATCTGAAGAATCAGAGAAAATTCTAATACATGTGTATATTTAAAGGGCTAAAAAACCGGAATTTTAGCGCGCCAGAACTCAGATATTTGAAATTAACCCCAATGTAATCGGTGAAACTATGCACGTGTCTGTTTTTATACGGAAAACTGGTGGTTAGTTTTACAAATTATATTACCTGTGGAACGATCGTACTGACGAGCCCTACGGACGATTACAATTACATAAGTGATTCATTCGTTAATAGGCGAAACCCAGGTCTGCGATTAATTTTTGTTTTTTAATATAATTTTCACCTGTCTTGCCCGCATATTGTTCTGGTGTCCGCTGAATTTTTCTCTAGAGAACATTCTTTTCTTTGTAGTTTGATCTCAGGTGATCTACTTCTAGCATATGGCTAACCACGTAGTGGTTTTTTAGCCCTTTAAATATATATATATGTCAGGTTGCTTGTGAGCACTATTGGTAACCCCACTGAGCTTGCTTTGTGAGGATGGTGACTGGACATATTTAACCAATTATCAAACGTGTTTGATGATCACTCCGTTACTGTCCCGAGTATCGTGTATCTCAGATTATATTGTCCGATCTGTTGGTTTCCGTTAGGCGTTAATGTAGTGTTGTATTAATTTGAAGAAGTACAATATATGTATGTATTTATGTATATATGTTTATATATGTAACTACACGTGTGCCTTTGGTGATTTCTTCTCCTTCTTTAGACTTTTTCTTTTCTCCTTTCCGACGAAGAGGTTTGTTTGAAACATCAAACTCTCTCCTTTCACCGAGCGTCAAGTTTATGCATTTTCCATGCTCGTCTTCATGTTGTCCGTTTATATCCGTTTATTTGAATTGACTATATATATATATTATTAATAAAGTTACAAAGACATCACAAAAACTGTTTCTCAGAGTTTCACGTTCCCATATTCGTTGGACAGTTTTGGTTGAGAATGGAACAACAATAAGGCTATATGCATAAATTCGTTGATAGATACACGTTTGAAAATGGTTTTGTTTCATTGGTTCTTTCAACTAAAAGTCTTTTCAATAACCGGTTATGTGAAATTACAATTACGATTTAAAATCCTATTATAAAAATCGAAGAAAAGCTCAAATCAAAAATTAGCTTTAGTAGAAGGAAAAATATCGGTATATCCAGGGTAAATTAATTAATGGCAAAACAAATTAAAATAAATTAAAAAGATATGTCCGTTTAAAATAAAAAACATTTACAAAGAACTAACATCAGAAAAATAATATACATTTAGTAATACATACACATACCCCAAAAAAACCTAAATGTGACCGCGTGTGTACCGTTGGCGATTTTTTGCCTCCGTATTCCTTTCCTTGGCTCTTTCCTTTTCCTATGTTTCTGACGAAGAGCTTCGCTCGAAACGTTAAATTCTCCTTCTTTCTTTCCTTTCCTGAGCATCCAATAACACTATACTTGTTCCACGTCCTCGCGTTGTTGTGTTTTCTCTTTGTGTTTTCATGTTTGGATTAACTATATATATATATCCCCCCTCCCTCCCCCCCCCCCCTTACCCCCTCTTCCCTCATCTCCTCTCTCTACACTACATCATACGACTTTACACATCACATCATATATACATACACACGTCCAAACCTCTCATACGCACTAATACTCTCTCATACACACACACACACACTCTCTCATACACACACAACACTCTTATGTTGGAGCGAGGTCATTTAACCCTATTATCTCCCCTAAT
>NC_043013.1:44820757-44823257 GCF_006345805.1 Octopus sinensis | reverse complement strand
TGTTACAGGTATCTAGGGATGGATGAAAATATATCTTACAGTGGCACCTGTATGTCACTAAAGAATATTGCAGCCTAATAAAGAAAATTTGGACCTCAGAACTTTCTGCATTCAATAAAACAGTGGCCCACAGTGTGTTTGCAGTACTCATACTAACATTTGGGATGCTTGATTGGACACTTGATGAGATCCGAGCCATTGATGTGAAAATCCGAAAAATACTAACAAGCACACAATCTCCACATAAACAGTGACGTAGACCGCCTCTAGCTAAAACGTAAACAAGGCGGCAGAGGTTTAACATCGATCCTATGTGCCTTTGAATGTCGCATCATATCCCTTCGGTAACATCTTTTAACCACCAAGCGTCGAAGTGCATCCCTTGACCAAGTTTGCCTACATGAAGCTGCCAGCATCATAAAACTTGGAAGACAACTCCTTGAGCAACATTCCTTGTCTGATAACCTAGAATGCATGCCCAAAGAAGTCGCACGACTCTACCGCAACGTATCATCAGATGAAAAGATTAGCCTATATGAGCAGAAGACTATGCATGGATATGTTAGTAGAAAGCTCAGTGATGATAATAACATCGACCATCAAAGCAGTCTATCATGGACGAATAGCCGGGTTATTACCTTCCACTTTGAAGGGTATGCGTTTGCAATCCAGGAACAGGAAATATCAACCAAGTACCTGATGCACAAAAGGGATAGAGATGCGGGAAAAGCCATAAAATGTGACAACCGATGCAGACTGCGGAGTTCACATTGAAGATATCACCCACATCATAAGCAGTTGTCCGAAAATGTCATCATGGTATTATCTAGCGATGAGACATGACGTTGTAGCTAGGACACTCTACAATGAAATCCATCGGAAGGATAATCCCGAGGACAAAGAAATAAAACTCACAATATGGCAGAGGCCATAGCCACTCATAATGAAAAGGAATACTGGTGGAATGTCCCAGTGAAGACCTCAATAAAACGTAAGCACACCGGACTTGATATAATGATTTGGGATAGAGAAGAGAAACTGTGCACAGTTGTGGAAATTAGCTGCTCAGCGGATGTTAACATAAAGCTGAAGATCAGTGAAAAAGAGAACACTTATGCTGAACTATTGAGAAATTTGCAGTTACTCTCTCCAGATTACAAGTTCAGGTTTATACCTATAATTATTGGAGCCCTGGAATATGTAACACACTGCCTAAATACCAATCTTGAGAAATTAGGCTTCTCAAAACCAGAAAGAAGAAAGCTAATTCGAAGGCTACAGATCCAATCCATCAGTGGAACTGTAAAAATCTGTAAAACTTGCCAGAAGTTTATCATTTAAATATATACGAGCATCTCTAGATATGTAACTCTATGCATGAGAATTCATACATAAAACATACAAATCTGCATGTATAAATACATACTTACATGCATACATACATACATACATACATACATGCATACATACATGCATACATACATACATACATGCATACATACATACATACATGCATGCATACATATATACATACATACATGCATACACACATACATACATAAATACTTACATGCATGCATTCATAAATACATACTTACATACCTACATGCGCACATACATACATAGATACATACATGCAAAAATACTCTGTTGTTGATGATAAAATTCCAATGAAGGAACTTTGGTTCTAGATTAGAAACCGGTTCTTCCTCTATTGGCAAGAAATCTTGAAATAAACTGAATAATGACATACATATATACATACATACACACATAGACACACACATAAGTATGTATTAAGTATGCATGTCTGTGTAAATGTATGAATATATGTATGTATGCATGCATGTATGTATGTATGCATGCGTGTATGTATGTATGTATGTATGTATGTATGTATGTATGTATGTATGCATGTATGTATGTATGTATGCATGTATGCATGCATGCATGCATGTATGTATACATACATGTATGAATGTATGAATGCATGTATGTATGTATGAATGTATGTATGTATGTAAGTACGTACGTACGTACGTACGTATGCATGTATGTATGTATGTATGTATGTATGTATGTATGTATGTATGTATGTATGTATGAATGCATGCATGCATGCATGTATGTATGTATGTATGAATGCATGTATGTATGTATGTATGTATGTATGTATGAATGCATGCATGTATGTATGTATGTATGTATGAATGCATGTATGTATGCATGTATGTATGTATGTATGTATGTATGTATGTATGAATGCATGCATGCATGCATGTATGTATGTATGTATGAATACATGTATGTATGTATGTATGTATGTATGTAAGTACGTACGTACGTACGTATGTATGTATGTATGTATGTATGTATGAATGCATGCATGCATGCATGTATGTATGTACGTACGTATGTATGTATGTATGTATGTATGTATGTATGTATGTATGTATGTATGTATGTATAAGTGTATGTATGTATGACTTCCTATTATGCT
>NC_043013.1:44810757-44813257 GCF_006345805.1 Octopus sinensis | reverse complement strand
CTAATTCAGAAGTTATATGGTGGGAGTGGGGGGATTCCGAAGAAGTACCAAATTACTTTTTAGAAACATTTTTTAAAGCACTGTGGATAAATTCCAGCACTGATCTTCTCAGGCTTTCTAATATTTTAAAATTATGAGCAGAAACAATGGGGTGTGAAAAAAAAAAAAATCGGAGGTTTTCAAATTTTTAAAAAAATAGCATAAGTGTGCTTATGGGGAGAAAAATATTGAAAAACATCAATACATGTGATCAAAGGTGGTCGTCGGATATGCCAGAAACAACAGCCAATTCTTCTTTAAATTAAACACCTTTTCTTGTGAAAATATAAATTTTGTTTTCTCCCATCGTTTTTAAGTGCGTACTACAAAAAACAAAATGGCCAAAATCGGTCCAGATGGGGGTAAGGAGGAAAAGGGAGGGAGGTGAGAAAAAATTAGACCGTGGGGAAAAATAAATTGGGAAAAAATCACCGTCAAAAAACGGAGAATATCATATATGTGGGTGCGCTGATCCAAAACTGCCATTATTGGAACTAGTCATTACTCATTTTGCCTCAATTTAGACGTAATTTTTTGAAAATGGAAAATTATCAAATTAGACATTAGTGTGGGAAAAACTGACATGGAATCCAACAGAGAAAAGAATATTAATTGTTAAACAGCAAAAATTATCCAGATTTTAGATTTGCAACCTCAATTACAATCGAGTTGAAGTTGAAAAATTTCTTGAAAGAAAAGTACCTGTCACTTGATTGTGTTTCAAAACTCTCTCAACTTCGCTACCCACTAGAGCTTTTTTTTTTATTCTCTCTCTGTTTATTTAATCGTGTTCCTTTCTGTTGAAGAGCGTAGGCTCGAAACGTAAATGACTTTCTCACCTTTCTGAGCGTTAAACTAATTTATATACATATAAATATAGTGTACTGTTCCGTGATAATATCAACAAAAACGTACTCTATCTGGTGAGAGATAATACAATTATATATGTACACACACGCACACACACAAACACACATATATATATACACATACATACATATATATTATATGCACATACATATTTATAAACATACACACACACACACACACACACATATATATATATACCCATGTATATATATATATATATATATATATATATATATATACATATATTTCTACGACGTTTAGTGGTTAAAGTTATAATCATAAGATTGTGGTTTCGATTCCAGGACAGGACACACATACACACACACACATATATATATATATATATATATATATATATATATATACATACACTCATGCACCCCCTATATATATATATATATATATTATATATATATATATATAACGGGAAGGTTACAAAAATGAACAAAGGACGAAGGCAGGTGGAGTACAAACAAACAATGTATTAGTATGGCGCTCAGGAATATAAATAAAACAAGTCTTTTACGTTTCGAGCCTACGCTCTTCGACAGAAAGATACACAGAAAAGAAACAAGGAGAGAAAAAAATTGCGTGTAGGGTCTAACGATCCACACATATATATATTTCTACGTCGTTTAGTGGTTAAAGTCATAATTATAAGACTGTGGTTTCGATTCCTGGACAAGGTGCTGTGTTGAGTTCTTGAGCAAAGCATTTTACTTCACATTGTTCATGTCTGCCCAACTGGCAAAAATGACCAACCCTGCAGCGTATCGGCGTCTCGTCAAAAGAGGAGGAGGAGGAGGGCGCTATGTGTTACATGTCACGTGAGTCTACATAATTCGGGGAAGAATTTTTATCCAATATGAATTCATACTCTGTTTCCTTTTACTCTGTTCTCTCTTTCCAGATTGTGGTTATAACGGTAGAATACCCAATGAAAACGACTGCAAGAAGTATTTTGAATGCATCAACAACGTTGAAGTTGAGTTTTCGTGTGGTCCAGATGAGAATTTTGACTACATAGAAAAAAATTGTTACCCAGCTGTCTTTGCTCAATGTACACCAAGTTCTATCCCGAAACGTAATATAAACATTTTTGCCATTCTTCCGTTGAGTCCTGAAATTCATCGCTTCTCTTACACACCACACACACACACACACACACACACACAATCATATACATATGTACGCACATCCACACACAATTACATATATTGGCCTCTGTTCTTTTTTTCTATCTATGTATATAAACACCTATCTATGTATATAAACTGTCTATCTATGTATATAAACCGTGAAGGCGCATGGCTCAGTAGTTAGAGCGTCGATTTTACAACTGTGAGGTTGTGAGTTCGAATCCCGGACCGGGCTGCGTGCTGTGTTCTTGAGCAAGACACTTTATTTCACGTTGCTCCAGTTCACTCAACTGTAGAAATGAGTTGCGAAATCACAGGTGCCAAGCTGTATCGGCCCCTTTGCCTTTCCCTTGGATAACACTAGTGGCGTGGAGAGGGGAGGCTGGTATGCATGGGCGACTGCTGGCCTTCCATAAGCAACCTTGCCTGGGCTTGTGCCTTGGAGGGTAACT